>NC_134888.1:33242080-33257080 GCF_041734735.1 Babylonia areolata | reverse complement strand
GGTGGTGGTCGGTTGAGGGTTGGGAGGGGGGGGGGGGGGGTGGGGAGGGGAGGGGGTGTGAGTGTACTGAACTGATTCCGGTTGCTTTGTGTCGTGAGAAAATCGTTTGATATGAATCACTCGTTTTTATGAATCGTTTTTTTTTTCTTTTTTGTTGTTGTTGGGTGTTTTTTTTAACATTTATTTTTCCTTTATTTATTTATCTCTCAAAAACCGTGAAGATCGCAAATTCAGTATATTGAGGTCTAAATGCTAACAACATCGCGAGTTCTAGAGAAATTATTTTGTATATCATATAGTACCATGAACTAAGCAAACGCTCTTGAGACCACCACCACCCTCCCATCTCTCTCTCCCCCTCTCTCTCCCTCCCTCCCTCTCTCTCCCTCTCTCTCTCGCTCTGTCTCTTTCTCTTCTTTTGCTCATGGCTATGGGGTGTTTTTGTTTTGTTTTGTTTTGTTTTATGTCTTCATGTTAGAACGGCTTCAGTGCTGAATGGACGTTCAACATTCTCATTGTCTTTCGCAATGACCTTTCGCGTGCTTCTTTGTTTGGCCGGGTATCGTTTCCGTTCCTTTGAAGAGAGGAAACAGACAACAGACTACATATTCATACTTGACACAATACAAGACAGGTTGGTACTGCACTGCACTGTTCAGTATTGTACTGTATTGTGTTGTGCTGTGCTGTGCTGTACTGTACTGTAATGTGCTGTACTGTGCTGTGCTGTACTCTGCTGTGTTATGTTGTACTATGCTGTGCTGTATTGTACTGTGCTGTGCTGTACTGTGCTGTGCTGTGCTGTACTGTACTGTACTGTGCTGTGTGGTACTGTACTGTGCTGTGCTATACTATGCTGTGCTGTACTGTACTGTGCTGTACTATGCTGTTATATGCTGTGCTGTGATGCACTGTTCTGTATTGTACTGTGCTGTGCTGTGTGGTACTGTACTGTACTGTGCTGTGTTGTACTGTGCTACACTGTTCTGTATTGTACTGTGCTGTACTGTGCTGTACTATGCTGTTATATGCTGTGCTGTGATGCACTGTTCTGTATTGTACTGTGCTGTGATGTGCCTTTCTGTGCTGTACTGTACTGTGCTGCATTGTTTCGTACTGTACTGTGCTGTGTTGTACTGTGTTGTGTTGTATTGTACTGTGCTGTGCTGTGCTCTGCTGTGCTGTGCTGCATTGTTCTGCACTGTACTGTACTGCACTGTTCTGTATTGTACTGTACTGTGTTGTACTGTGTTGTATTGTACTGTGCTGTGCTGTGCTGTATTGTACTTTGCTGTATTGTGCTGTACTGTGCTGTGTTGTGCTGCATTGTTCTGTACTGTACTGTACTGCACTGTTCTGTACTGCACTGTGCTGTGTTGTACTATGCTGTATTGTACTGTGCTGTGCTGTGTTGTGCTGTACTGTGCTGTGCTGTGCTGTGCTGTGTTGTATGGTGCTGTATTGTACTGTGCTGTGATGTGCTGTACTGTGCTGTATTGTACTGTACTGTGCTGTGCTGTACTGTGCTGTACTGTACTGTTCTGTGCTGTGCTGTACTGTGCTGTACTGTACTATACTCTACTGTGCTGTGCTGTGCTGTGCTGTGCTATACTGTACTGTGCTGTTTTTTCAGTCACGACAGAGTTCTTTCTTTGAAATGTTGGGCTGCGCTTCGCAAGGATCGAGAGTGTGTCGCCACAGCCGATACAGCGTCACACTTTTCTTCTTTTTTTTCTGTCTGCGAATGTACGAGTTTGTTTTGCTATCAAAAGTGATTATTTTTCAATGTCATAAGTGCCAGAGATAACCGTTTTGTTGCAGTAAGTTTGGTGGTGGTGGGGTTTTTGGGGGGCTGGGTGGGGGCCGGGGGAGGGGGGTTGTTTGTTTGTTTGGGGTGTGTGTTTTTTTTCGTGCTCTCAGTGCATGCGGGGTGGCGCTCTCAGAGTAGCGACGCGCTCTCCATGTGGACAGCAGCTGGAATTTCACACAGAGAAACCTGTTGTGACAAAAAGAGTAATACAACACGATACAATACAATACAATATAATATAATATAATATAATATAATATAATATAATATAATGCGATACAATACAATGCAATGCAATGCAATACAACGCAATGTAATGGAATACAACGCAATGCAATGGAATACAATGCAATACAATGCTGTACACGGGACCTCGGTTTATCGTCTCATCCGAATGACTAGCAACCACTCAAGGTCTCAGTAGTGTAGGGGGGCTGGGGGAAGAGGTAAATCTCGGCTTCTTTACATGGGACTCGAACCCCGTGGACACTGGGATCCTAGCGGGGCACATTTGCCGCTCTGGGCATTACACCAGCTACCCCTAAAGACGGGTGCAATAGCCTAATGCTTAAAGCGTTGGACTTTCAATCTGATGGTCCCGGTTTCGAATCTCGGTGGCGCCTGGTGGGTAAAGGGTGGAGATTTTTCCGATCTCCCAGGTCAACATATGTGCAGACCTGCCAGTGCCTGAACCCCCTTCGCGTGTGTATACGCACGCGGAAGATCAAATACGCACGTTAAAGATCCTGTAATCCATGTCAGCGTTCGGTGGGATATGGAAACATACCCAGCATGCACACCCCCAACAACGGAGTATGGCTTCCTTCATGGTGGGGTAATGATAAACAAAACGGTCATACACGTAAAATGTTAAATGTTACATGTTTGTCTGAGTGTGTATGTGTGCGTGCTTGAAATCTGATTGAACGACACAGGAAAGGAATGATGAGCGCCCAATGGCAGCCGTCAGTCGGCTCTACCCAGGTAGGCAGCCTGTTGTGCAAATGACCCCGTGTTTGTAAAGCGCTTAGAGCTTGGTCTCCGACCGAGGATAGGCGCTATATAAGTATCCATATCAATCAATCAATCAATCAATCAAAGTGTGAGAGGTCGGGGTGACCTGACTGTCCAGCTGTTGGTACTCATACAGACGGACAGCCCAGGACAGCTCATGATAAAGAGAAGGTTGCACGTGTATATCTGTGAAGGGACTCTTTGCTCTCTATTGCTATCGTTTTTCGGTGTGTTTTTTATTGTGTGTGCGTGTATGTGAGTGTACAATGTGTGAGTCCTTATACTGATATGCACATGTATGCATCCATAATTCTACTATGTCTGTGTTTGTGTATGATTTTCGATTTATGTTGTACCTTTGTTTGTATGTAATATCCCCCCACCCCCACCCCTAATATTCCTTGTAACCCCGGTACATTTGGTAGTAAAGATATATTATTCTTTTCTATTCTACTCTATATTGTGTGAAGGACTGTGTGCAGTCCTCTGTCAGTGCTGAAATGAGGAAGCTGTAACGCAGGACATGAGGGACGCCAAGATCATCACCCTGTACAAAAACAAAGGCGAAAGGAGCGACTGCAACAACTACAGAGGCATCTCGCTTCTCAGCATTGTAGGCAAAGTCTACGCTCGGGTCCTCCTAATCCGCCTGCAGAAACTGGCCGAACGCATTTACCCGGAATCACAGTACGGTTTCCGAGCAGAGAGATCCACGGTAGACATGATCTTCTCCCTTCGCCAAATCCAGGAGAAGTGCAGAGAGCAGTGGATGCCCATGTATGTCGCATTCATTGACCTCACCAAGGCCTTTGACCTAGTCAGCAGAGAAGATAGCTGTTTCAGGGCTCTTCGAAAGATCGCCTGCCCCTCATTTTCGTGGTTCTGCACGCACATTGACGTTTGTGTGTGTGTGTGTGTGTGTGTGTGTACATATATATATATATATATATATATATATATTATGTAATTGCCTCTAGAGTATTGTATTTATTTGTAATGAATTATCTGTTCTTGTTTTGTTGTTGCTGTTTTGTCTGTTGTTGTTGGTGGTGGTGGTTTTCTTATTCTGCGTTTACTATATTCAGTTATTGTATTTATTTGTGATTAATTCTGTTCTTGTTTTGTCGTTGTTGTTGCTGTTGTTGTTTTGTGAGTCGTTGTTGTTGGTGGTGGTAGGTGGTGGTGGTTTTTCTTGCTTTGTGTTTATATTACTGTCCCCTTCTTCAGGGTTTGTTTGTTGTTGTTTTGTTTGTTTGTTTTTTGTTTGTTGTTTTTTTTGGGGGGGGTTGTTGTTGTTTTGTTGTTGTTTTTTGTTTGTTTTGGTTTTGTTTTTTGTGTTTCTTTAACTAACTTACACCTTTCTTTCTTGAGAGAAGATTTGAAAAATGTCGCTGTGTGGCATATTCCTCTCCTTCAGAGGGGACTGAGGGTGTGCAGGACCGCTTTCGTCGGATTTTCGTCGGGGTTCCCTGGCTATTTTAAGCGTGAACCGCGTGCTCATGCGCGTTTCCATTTCCGTTTTTGTTTTTTGTTTTTTCAGGTCACCGAAAGGCTAAAATTTCATCGTGGAAATCGCTGTTCTAACGAAAGGATTTTGAACATTTTCGGTGACTATTCTTGCAAGCTTACAAGAAATATTTGGTTTTATAATTACACCCATCCTTTGCTTTAGGTCTTCAATTTTTACTTTGAGTGTCTTTCTTGTCACATATCTGCCTTTACATATTCTTCTTCTTCTTCTTCTTCTGCGTCGTGGCTAACTCCCACGTTCACTCGTACATACGCGAGTGGGCTTTTACGTGTATGACCGTTTTTAACCCGCCATGTAGGCAGCCATACTCCGCTTTCGGGGGTGTGCATGCTGGGTATGTTCTTGTTTCCATATCCCACCGAACGCTGACATGGATTACAGGATCTTTAACGTGCGTATTTGATCTTCTGCTTGTGTATACACACGAAGGGGGTTCAAGCACTGTCAAGTCTGCACATATGTTGACCTGGGAGATCGTAAAAATCTCCACCCTTTACCCACCAGGCGCCGTCACCGTGATTCGAACCCGGGTACCTCAGATTGAAAGTCCAACGCTTTAATTACATATTCAAACTGATGCGCACACACACACACACACACACACACACACACATATATATATATATATATATATATAGAGAGAGAGAGAGAGAGAGTCTGCCGAAGAGCTGTCCGAATAAAAGCAGTACACACCCAGAGATGCTAGTTACGGTGGTGGGCTGTGCATGTCGTCATACGACCTACTTCTCCCTCTGCGAGCGACGAAAGGTGCACAGCGAAAGCGGGCTGCACACCTTCCCCGAGGGAGACGTTTCGACTTCGAGTTCGAATTCTACATCCTTCACTTTTATAGTTTCAGTTTCACTTTCTCAAGGAGGCGTCACTGCGTTCGGACAAATCCATACACGCTACACCACATCTGTTGAGCAGATGCCTGACCAGCAGCATAACCCAACGCGCTTAGTCAGGCCTTGAGTGCATGCTTACATATTTGTGTACCTAAGAAGGTGGATTTCATTTTACGTAATTTCGCCAGAGGACAACACTCTCGTTGCCATGGGTTCTTTTTCAGTGCGCCAAGTGCGTGCTGCACACGGGACCTCGGTTTATCGTCTCATCCGAAAGACTAGACGCTCAGTTTGATTTTCCAGTCAAACTTAGGAGAAAGGGCGAGAGCGGGATTCGAACCCACACCCTCACGGACTCTCTGTATTGGCAGCTGAGCGTCTTAACCATTCTGCCACCTTCCTCACTTTTATAAACATGTTGAAATACTGTTTCCTCTTTTCTATTGTTGTCAAGATCTGGAAGTGTCAGTCTTCTATAGACCCTTACCATACTCTGCCTCTGTCCGTCTGTCATTCACTCCGTGTGTGTGTGTGTGTGTGTGTGTGTGTGTGTGTGTGTGTGTGTGTGTGTGTGTGTGTGTGTGTGTGTGTGTGTGTATTTCTCTTTTTATCACAACAGATTTTTCTCTGTGTGAAAATCGGGCTGCTCTCCCCAGGGACAGCGCGTCGCTACACTACAGCGCCACCCATTTTTTTGCATTTTTTCTTGCGTGCAGTTTCAATTGTTTTTCCTTTCGAGGCGGATTTTACTACAGAATTTTGCCAGGAACAACCTTTTTATTGCGGTGGGTTCTTTTACGTGCGCTATGTGCATGCTGCACACGGGACCTCGGTTTATCGTCTCATCCGAATGACTAACGCCCAGACCACCACTCAAGGTCTAGTGGAGGGTGAGAAAATATCGGCGGTTGAGCCGTGATTGCAACCAGCAAGCTCAGATTCTCTCACTTTCCTAAGCGGACGCGTTACCTCCAGGCCATCACTCCACATGTATTTGTATGTGTTTCTAAATGTGTGTGCAGGCGAAACAAGACAAAGAGACTAAACTCTCCAGAGGCCAGTGAGAGGGGCGGCACGATCATTCCAAACAGTATAGGCGAAACGGGAATAGGCGATTTGGACCTGGGCCAGAGTGCACGAGACGATCTTTGCGTCGCTAAGTTTGCTTAAAGTTAAGAATGTTCCTAAGTATATGTGATTCACTATGAGTTCGGAACAGTCTTAACGATAAGCAAACAACCCCATCCCTGGGGGGTGCGTTGCATGGGCGAACTTAGCAGAACTAAGTTGGCTTTGTCGTTAAGAATGCTCCCAACTCAACGGTAAAGTATACTTAGGAACATTCTTTTAACTCTCTCCATACGAAGGGCGAAAGAGACGACGTTAAACAGCATTTCACCCCAATTACCATCATCAAAATATTGCAAGCGTAAGGCTCTTATACTGAAGAGGTGAATGTTCACAAAGAATACCACAATTCTGACGACGGAAGCTCAAGGTTGGGTCATTCAGACACCCACTGGACATCCCAGGGGTCTGTGTAGACGAGAAGAGAGTGAGTTAACGGATGCCAAAGATCGCCTCACACATCCCCCGGTCCTTGCCGCGCCTTGCCCCGTCAACGCCACGAGAAAAGAGAGAATAATCAACGCCGAGGGACAGCTGCACGAGGGCGGGTGGTGGTGGTGGTGGTGGTGGTGGCTCGTGAACTCAGCCCTGCTGTTTGTCTCCCTTTACTGGTGACATGACCAGTCAGTCGGGACAGGCGTTGTCACAGGGATGATCTGTGAAAGACGTCGGCAGTGCATGAAGACTAGCTCGTCGCTACCGTACCCGCTGGCCCTGAAGGCGTGGCCGATTTCCGTAATAATGATAATGATGATAATGATACAAATACTACTACTGATAATAATAATAATAATCAGTAGTAGTAGTAGTAGTAGTAGTAGTAGTAGTACAACAAAAACAGCAGCAATACTACTATTACTACTACTACTGATAATAATAGTGATAATGATAGCAACGATTACAATAATTATAACAACGACGATGACAACGTTTATGGTAATAACAATGATAATAATAACAATGATGATGATAATAATAATGATGATGATGATGTTAATAATAATAATAATAATAATAATAATAATAATGATGAAGATGATGATGATGATGATAACAATAATAATAATTATTATTATAGCTATAATGATGATGATGATGATAATTATTATTATTATGGCTATAATGATGATGATGATGATGATAAACAACAACAACTACAACGATGATGATGTTGATGACGAAAATTCCACATAGAGTTTTCAAACTTCCCAAATCGTTTTCAATGACACGTAAGTCACACACACACACACACACACACACACACACACACACACACACACACACACACACACATCTGAAGCTAACAAACAAAAAAAAACCGAGCTAACTAATTAACAATGCTATGTTTTTCAGTACTTTTTTTTTATTAATACATATTTTTAAAAGTGCAGCCTTATGTCATACGAACACACCAACCTTTTTATCTTTATTTTCATTAATTGATCAATTCATTTGCTTTTATCTGTTTATTTCCTTTTCTTTTATCTCCCACAATTTTCGTATCTAGGTCGCGGGGAATCTTACTATGTGCTATGACAGTACAAAGTAGTACACGCACTATGTAAAAAAAGCTGTTTCTCTACATAGTAATGAAAACAGAATAGAACAGAATAGAATACGTTCGTAAAAACTTGAACAAAAGAAAAGAAAAAAAAGGCTACATCGTGGGAAACGTCGTTTGAAACGATACCTTTAACTCGGCGCGTGTGTGTGTGACAGGCTTTAGCTGTCTTGCGTGTGGCGGGCGCGTGCAGGCGCTCAGCAACACACACACACACACACACACAGAGAGAGAGAGAGAGAGAGAGAGAGCATCATCACATTTTCACATCGATGTTCTGTACATTGTTGAGATGGGGCGGTGTTTCAACACATTGTTCATAGCAGCTACTACTATTGAAAGAAGAAGAAGAAGAAGAAGAAGAAGCAGCAGAAGAAGAAGAAAACTGAAAGAGTGAAGAGCTGGCCCAAAGAACAGAATGCCCGCAAACTCCTCATGCCGAGTGGCCGAGTTAAGCAAGGACGGAGCTTTTTATTTTTTTTATCAAAACAAGCAACAAGCTCACTCTCAGCCAAAAAGTCAGTTTGCCGGGATTAAAGTGAAAATACAACAACACGTTCGTAGCGACTTGACAGCAGATGCTGGATTTTATCCTCTTTTTTGGATTTGTTTGTTTGTTTGTGATTTTTCTTGATTACTGTAGTAGAGTTCTACTGGCGGGTGACGTCTTTGGTCAAAATCAAGGCATAATCTTTATCTCATCTTACACACATGTTCATCTACATGTGTCACTGGAAAGGATGTTTTTTGTTTGTTTGTTTGTTTTCTTTTTGACTGTTTATATTCTATTAATCATCGGTTATTTCTGTCGTTAAATCAACGAGTTCTTTTTCATCACGAAGTCCACTAATTAATGTGTTCGTTAATTGTACTTGTAATTGTACATCATTTTGAACATTCATCTTTGATTCCATTGTCCATTTATTCCACACACACCCCCACACCCCCACACCCCCACCCCCCGAACTCATCATTCACACACACCCCAACTCCCCCATTCTCTCCTAACTGTTTATTTGTTTATCTATTTATCTATAGCTATTTACCTATCTATTTGTCTATCTGTTTAGCTGAACAATTACAATGAATTGTGAATACTTAATACTTTAACAAGACAGCCGCAGTCACCCTGCAGTATGTGTGACCGTGGAAATCAACCACTGAGAATGCACCTCCTCCTTCATCACAACACACACACACACACACACACACACACACACCTCCTCCCTCGTCACCACACACACACACACACACACACACACACACACACAAGCGCCGCGAAAAATCGCCACCAACAACGTCAAAATTCGCCAGCTCTTCGACAACCTCAAAAGAACACACTGATTAAAACACAGCCCCGTGGCAACTTGTCGATCGATCAACTCTTTCTTTCACAGTACACACACACACACACACACACACACAGTTGCCGTTGAATAGGAGGGACGGGAAGGGAGACAATCAGGGCCGGGAAACTCGTGGAGTTGGAAGTATTTGCTCTTCAAATTACTCCCACTTGGCGTGAAGTGTTGGTCATTCATTTTGCGCTGTTGGCGAGAGCGTGGACCAACAATGCCGTATGCTGCACGGGCCGGGTGAGGAGCCCTGTCGGTCCGAGGGTTCCAATCCATGCTGGTGACGACAACACAGATGTGTGTGTGTGTGTGATGTTGGGGGGTCGTTTAGTTAGGGCGGGGAGAGACTCCGGAGAGAGAGAGAGAGAGAGAGATACGGACGGATACGGATACGGAGCATAGACCATCGCCCCCTCACGAAGGGGTACAAACATATGAACATATAACAAAAACAGCAAATCATACGCGGTCAGGTCAACAAGAAACATAATCCAAGTTCAGAATTCTAAGACACCCGAGTTGATCGCACGGTCTGAATGCTTTGAACACGGCTGAGATGGACACTGACATTGCGAATGGTCTGTTTGTGCCCAGAAGCCATGAGTAACGCTAATCTGAGCTCTGTGTGTGTGTGTGTGTGTGTGTGTGTGTGTGTGTGTGTGTGTGTGTGTGTGTGTTAGAGAGAGAGCGAGAGAGAGAGAGAGAGAGAGAGAATGACTGGTGGAGATAAAATTATCAGCACACTGGCCGACTTACATAATTATCTGCCGTTGTTTTCTGACAGACACCGACAAACAAACAAACAAACAGAGAGGCTCATGACTCGATCAAGTGATTTATTGCTCAGACATACTGCATGTGCATACACCTCGGCAATACAGTTTGTATGATGGTAATTTCTGGCATCATTTGGGATGCGAGGGTATAACAATACAACTGAAACAAGAAGAAACACTAGCAGTAGCAATTGACCTTGAAGATGCCTACAATAAAGTCCAGTTTGCGCACCTCATGGAGCTGCTACTAAGTTATGGAGTAAGTTTGACACTGACAAGATGGATAGCAGCAGCGCTTCAGGAAAGAACTGTCGTCCTACGCCTCGGAGATTGGATGTCTGCACCTTCTAAACTATCCATGGGACTGCCACAAGGGTCTCCGCTCTCTCCTGTCCTCTACAATGTCTACACGAAGGGCCTTGCAGACTTAAACAACAATGGAATTGCTCGGGTGCTTACCCTTGCGGATGATGGCCTGGTCTTCAAAACTTCGAAAGATGCTCAGGAAAGAACTAAAGCCGTCCAGAAACAACTAAACAATATTGCTCAATGGTGCAAAGACACAGGATCTTCCATCAATCCAGCGAAAGCCCAAACGTTGCTGTGCACCCTTAACAACAAAACCGCGAGCAAATCACCACCTTCTGTGTCATTCGATGGAATTCAAATTGAGAAAACTGAATGCCTACGCTACCTAGGAATACACTTCGACAGGATGCTGACCTTCAGAAAGCATACGGAAAATACTGTTCTCAAATGCAAAAAGGGCCTTTCAGTCTTAAAAGCAATGGCGACCAAAGGAATTGAACAACGCCACCTCTTCCTGCTATACCAATCACTCGTCCTCAGCGTGATCGACTACGGACCTGGGCTTAGAACACCGTCTCAAAGCAACCTCCTAAAATTAGAAAGAGTAAAAAATGAAGCTATGAGGCTGATCCTTGGAACAACAAAAGACACGCCCACAGAAACCATGCGATACCTGCTTGACCTTCCTTCAGTACAGGCCAGAAACAAGTTAGAACAGGTCAAGACCTACTTCAAAGCATTAGAAAACCCTCAAAACCCACTGCATGACGCAGTCAAAGAACCAAAAGGCAGCCGTCTAGGACGAGGAAGATCATGGATGGGACAAGCAGAAGACACAATCCAGCTAGTATGCCGACTACAAGACCTGAAAGAAACAAAAGAATGGGAGAAAACCCCCAAAAACCTCAACCATCTATTCAACACAGTCATTTCACCCACTCTAGGAAGACATTGTCGGGAATGGCCAGAGGGCAAAACAGATGCGGAAGTGAAGCTACTCATAGAAGAAAACAGTAAAGAAGAGGACATCATCATATACACAGATGGCTCAGTCACCGAAGACCAGTCTGGCTGGGGATTCACTGCGAAACAAAATGGAAAAACAATTTGGGAAGAGAATGCTGCCTACAAAGTCACAACCTCCAGCCTAACGATGGAAGTTGAAGCTGCGACACATGCCCTCCAGTGGCTATCGTCCATCCATACGCCCGGAAACCAACATGCCATGATTCTAACCGACTCAATGAACCTCATACAGAAAATTGAAAACGGAATGGGAAGCCCAGAGTGGCATAAGGCAATGCGCAACTTTCAGATTAAAAAACTCACATGGTCATACTGCCCGGGACATGCAGGTGTTAAGGGAAATGAGCGAGCTGACAGACTTGCTGGTAACGCAATACCAACGAGCGGCCTACATCTAGGAAAATCGGAAATCCTCAGAAAAGTCAAAGAATACCAAAAAGAACAGGTACAAGGCCATCACACCATCGATCGCCTCAAAGAAATAAAAGCAGAGAGAGGGAGCGGCCGAAAGTCTAACATGAAGGGTAGAGCACGATGCTTTGCGAATCAAACAAATATCGGCATCATTTCCAAACCAACATTGCGCAAATTTCTTCAAAACGGAACAGAGTCTCTGTGGGCCTTTCCAAATACAATAGACTGAGCAACACACTAGACGCCACGTTCTTGGCATCAGAGATCTTTTCCCATCCCTCTTGGCAGCCTCTGTGCGTGTGTGTTTGTGTGTGATTGTGTGGATGTGTGGGTCTGTGCTTTTGAGTGCGTTTGTGAATGCGCGAGAGTGTAAGTGTACACAAGTGTCAGGAGAGATCTGTGTACGGGTGTGTGTATATATATATATATATATATATATATATATATATATATATATATCTTTGTATATATGTGTGGGGGTTGGGGGTGGGAGATATGGGCGTATATGTGTGTGCTTGTACAAGTAAGTGTTCATCTCTGTGAGTGTGTGTTTGCGTGCGTGTGTGTGTGTGTGTGTGTGTGCCGTGGAAGCTGCGATACGTAGACTAGAAATGAGTGTGTGGAGGAGGGGGTTGGAGGAGGTGCAAGGTAATGTGTGTGTGTGTGTGTGTGTGTGTTGGAGCTCATGTACGTTTATATGTATTTGACTGTACTTTCATATCTGTGAAACTGCATGTTTGGTGCATTTCTGTTATGCATGTGTGGGTGTATGTGTGAATGTGTGTCGTCATATTTTACATTCATTCGCTTAATTATCACCATTGTTGTCTTATTTATTTATTTATTTATTTTTTTTATTATTATCATTTTATTAGTATTACTATTATTATTACTACTACCTACTTCTATATTATAATTATTGTTTATTTATTTATTTATTTATTTATTCATGTAAGCTTATCTATTATTTATTCCCCCCCCCCCCCTTTTTTTTTTTTTTTTTTTTTTTTTTTTTTTTTTTTTCCAAGGCCTGACTAAGCGCGTTGGGTTACGCTGCTGGTCAGGCATCTGCTTGGCAGATGTGGTGTAGCGTATATGGTTTGTCCGAGCGCAGTGACGCCTCCTTGAGCAACTGAAACTGAAACTGAAACAACACTCCGTACTGTGGCGGCTATGCAATCACACAACACAAAACACACACACACTGACACACACACACACACACTGACACACACACACACACACACTGACACACACACACACACACACACACACGGACGTACGCATCCACACTCGCACACACGTTAGTGCGAGCGCGCGCTCGCACACACACACACACACACCGGCGCGCGCACATACATGCAAATACTCTACGCACGCACGCACACGTACAAGCAACATTGAAGCAAGGCGGTCGTTGACTTTCAGTTGGAACTGCACGTGAAGAAAGTGAGGACACCAAACAGCTCTCGGATTGGAGAGATGTGGTGAAAGTTGAAAGTAGGGGGTAGAGGAGGGGGAGGCGGGTATTGAGTGGGCGTGGGCTAGGGGGGGGGGAGAAGGGAGGGGGGCGGAGGAATGTGGTAGATAGTATGTGGGGGGTGGGGGTGGGGTGAATGGGTGTGCGTGTGTGTGTGTAGGGGGATGCGTGGGTTGGAAGGGGGGGGGGGGCGTTGAAAGGGGTGGGGTGGTGAAACAGGCAAAAGTGAGACAAGGAAAGCAACTGTCTGGTAACTAGCAAATTATTGTCATGGGAAGTATACCTACCTATACTGTACCGCCGTTCATCTGTCGCCCTCCCCTCACCCCCTTTAAAAAAAAAAAAAAAAAAAAAAAAAATAACTGTTATGAAAAATGAATGTAAGAAATGAATAAAATAAGATAAAATAAAAATGATATGATAGTGATGATGATGATGATGATGAGAAGAAGAAGAAGAAAAAGAAGAAGAAGAAGAATGATAATGGTAATATCAAGTAAAACCCCGAGTCTTTTCCTTAATTTCAGTTCCACATATATATCGGTATGCGAAACTGCACCTTAATCATTTATTAATCCGGCCACTGAGTGTATGGGGACGACTTTTTTCGAAATTCATGAAAGCGCATTTCAAATCTAGATGAATATTTTTCAGTGCGGAAATTGCATTGTGCTTCCTTCAGGAATTCTGATATTGTTGATCTGATTTCATCGATTCCGGCTGCATTTGTAGACAAAACTTTAGCCCATAATATAATTACGTCCAGAATTTCGTCAATTTTTGTTTTGTCGTCAGTTCCAAACAAAACAAGTTCAACATTAAAGAACAATCCCTATCACACTTGGCACTTATCTTCCACAACAGTTGACTGATCCAGCTCTAACCAGTACGTCTGTAAATAATTGCAGTCCCGCACACAATGGTGAATGGAATCTTTTTCGTTGTTGCAAAAGGTGCATTGATCTCTCTCTGTTGTGACAAATTACACGCCATCGGAAATTTCCTTTCCTTTTTTTCGCTTGTATAGGTGAGGGGTTTTTTTGTGTGTGGTTTGTTTTGTTGGTTTGTTTGGGGTGGGTGGGTGGGGGGGGGGTCACATTGTGTCAGTATTGTTTTTTTGCTGTCGTTGTCTTGATTAAGAAAGGAAGACAGGAAGACTACAGCAAAGAAAAGAAAGAAAGATGCAACAGAAGAAAGAAAGGAACAGAAAACAAAAGGGTGTGATGATAAAACAACAACAACAACAACAACATTAATACGCTGCTAAATCCAACACCATGGGAAATATGTCAAGGGAAGCAAACGAGGTTTAGAGCATATTTAACAGCGAACAAGTACAGTTACTTCCCTTACTAAATGGGCAGGCACCTTCGAGCGTGAAGAGATGGCGGAATATGGGAAACCGACGAGCGAAGTTAGGAAATACAGAATGTTGGTAAATACACCATTACCCCCCTATAGCCCCACGATATATAATTGTTGGGAAATACAGAATGTTGGTAAATACACCATTACCCCCCTATAGCCCCACGATATATAATTGTTGGGAAATACAGAATGTTGGTAAATACACCATTACCCCCCTATAGCCCCACGATATATAATTGTTGGGAAATACAGAATGTTGGTAAATACACCATTACCCCCCTATAGCCCCACGATATATAATTGTTTTTTAAAAAGCACAGCAAAGTGGGAAAGTTATTGTCAAAACAACTTGAGGTGGAAATGACAGCCGTGGGAACTCG
>NC_134888.1:33209580-33237080 GCF_041734735.1 Babylonia areolata | reverse complement strand
TTGTGCCTAAATGAGCCCCTTTTGTCAGTTTGTTTAAATTTGGATGATAATATTTTTGATTAGTAATATCTGTGCACAGATCCCATCAGTACTACAACTACCTGTTTGTGAATATGTATCAAATTTATGCATTCACTGATGCAGAGTTCAGAAGGTTAAAAAAAAAGGAAGAAAAAAAAAAAAGAAGCGAGAATTGAAATTAAATGAAAATTGTAAATTTGAAATATACAGATCTACCACAAAAAAACCCGAAAATATACAGACCTACCAGAAATACGAAAAACAAAGGCAGGATACATCAGGAGTGATAGCTTACAGTTTTAGTTTGTTTCTCAAAGAGGTGCAAGTTTTGCATTTCGAGAAATTCATATATAATGCTACACCGTATCTGCAAGACAGATGCCTGACCAGTAGGATAACACAACACACTTAGTCAGGCTTTGAGATATATTTGAATTCCTCAGAAGAGAACACTCTTATTGCCACAGGTTCTTCTTCAGTGCACCAATTTCGTACTGTACATGGGACCTTGGTTTATCGTCTCATCTGAATGACTACATGCTCAGTTTGATTTTCCAGTAAAACTTGGGAGAAAGGTTGAGAGCAGGATTCAGACCCTCATGGACTCTGTATTGTCAGATGACCGTCTTAACCACTTTGCCACCTTCCTCCATAGTGGTGATAGAATAGAACCCAGGGTCCTTTCCCCTCCCTCCCCACCCCCCTCGCCCCATGTTTTTATTTTATTTTTTTTTATATACATATTTAACACAATTCAATTTCAATTTCATGATCACTCTTTTTTTTTTCTTTCATGTTTGAAACACAAAATAAGCAATGCTTCAAACAGAAGCATCATGACACCATGAAACTTGGGACACTCACTGACTCAGTCAGCCAATGCTCAGAATCATACCCATTTCAGGCAGTAGTTGGTGCAAAAGTCCAAGTCATAATTCAGGATCTTTGTCGCCTGGAAAAAAAAATGCATAAAGTCTGATACCATTTATTTTGGATCCTACTTTCTACTGGAAAAGATTTGTCATCACATTGGGCTCATTTATATTGGGTTTCTGTTAATGCACACCAATAAACTTCTTTTCAAGTGATGAATTATGCTATGTATAATCATAATTATGTGTGTGCGCATGCACATATTTATTTGTGTGCATGTGTGCGCATGAGTGTGTGTGTGTGTGTATGTGTGTGCATGTACTACATGTTTTTTATGTACATGTGTGTATTCATGTGTGCACAATGTGACGATTTCATTTTTCATCCATATCCAACAACTGTACTTGTTTCTTTGGCAGATCCAGCATCAGGTGGAAGTGTTTTTCTCCCTTTACATCAAGGGTGGTAACTTGGGACGTACGTACATTCAAGTCATCTTTGAAACCAGTTCCCAGACTTTCCCCATGTCGGAGATGGCACAGGGCCGACCAATCAAATGTGTGGTGGTAGGCGATGGGAGTGTCGGCAAAACATGCATGCTCATCTCCTACACCACTGATAGTTTTCCTGGAGAATACGTTCCGACTGTGTAAGTGTACATATGTGTTCCCACTGTGTAAACTGTGTACAGATATGTTCCCACTGTGTACATGTACATGATTTTCCCACTGTGTAAGTGTACAGGAATATGTTCCTACTGTGTAAGTGTACAGATATATATATGTGTTCCCACTGTGTTACTGTTAGTGTACAATATGATCCCACACACAGGTGAACTTTTGTATGCTTCATATTTAATGTCTGACATGATGATACTGTTTTTAGTAGCCTATTTAGTATTTCCTTAGAGCTTGAGCGCTGTAGAAATTTATCTATAGATGTGTCTAACTCTAAATTCCTTTGCTTTGTTGTTATAGGATAGGATTGTGGTTTGTACTTCTTGCTTAACAGTTGGCAATGTGAAGATTCCCCCTCAAAATCAATTTTGGACAAGGAGAGAGACAGTTATATAGCAGTATTGGTAACATCCAAAGAATTGAGGGAGAAAAAAAGCTTGAGTTAAAACATTACATAAAATTATAAAATTAAAAAAGAATCAAGAATTATATCATAGAATTTAACCCTTTGAGCCCTGACCACCGCTTTACCGGTGGTGGGGAGGGGTGGCATAATGCCTGGCCACTGGTTGAGCGGTGAGTAAACACTTGTGTCATGTTTTGCTATTGGTTGACTTATATTGAAGAGCCAGTCAGAAAAACCGTAATATTCTGACGTCAGCGAACATACCATCATTGCTGCACCTTTTCACTGTGTTTTGTGCATGTGCTTTGGATAAAAAAAAAAGATCGATTTCTACCATGAAGCGTGCAGAGTCTCAACCTGACAAGCCTCCTTTGATCAACTGATTCTGCATGCTCAGATTCTGTAGCACTATCTGTAGCAAAATCATCCGATTTGAATTCCACCTCACTATCAGAGTAATCATTGTCATACTCTACTTCCGATAAATCATCAAGCATATCACTATCAGTTACTTGCTGCGTTGTGTACAGTTGTTTTCTCGCACGTTTTGTCCCTGATTTCTGCCCTGACGGGCCAGGTTGAGTCTCTGCATGCTTCAAGCGTTTATGCACCGCTCAACCGGTGGCTGGGCATTATGTCATTTTTCTCTGCCACCGGTAAAGCGGTGGTCAGGGCTAAAAGGGCTTAATACCAATTATTTGCAAATTTTGGCTCAGGAGCTCAGGCAGAAGGGTTGAAATTGCTCAGGAACTCAGGGCTCAAAGGGTTAAGATTGGACAGCATTTCATGCACAAGTCAAAGATGCTGGTTGCAACAGAACAAACACGAAAGAAAATTATCTATTTAATTTTTAAACATAAAACTCCTGTCTATTGCTGTCACCGATCAGATGCTTTAGTTTCTCTGAATCTCTTTATTTTCAGTACTTTATCTGTGCACTCTTGTATGAGTGCATAATTGACACATTTTCTCACCCTTTTAATTTTGGTGTACAACAAAACAAGTAAGATTATGCACTGCTGTTATGATCCCATAATTCATTTCCTTTGGTATTTTTGTTTCAGGTAAGCACTCTTCAGTTTCTTGTCTCCTTGTTTCAAGTGCATGTTTTTTGTTTTTTGTTTTTTACAGTGATCATCTGATTGAAGTGTGTGTGTGAGTCACTGTGTGTGTGTGTGTATGTGTCTGTGTGTTGTCTGCTGTGCAGGCATTTGATTGTTTCTTGTTGTTTTGTCTCTGTGTGTTTGCGGGTGGGTTGCTCTGTGAATACACATGCTGAGTGTGGGAATTTTTACACGCCCTGTATAAATCAAGTTTCATCCGTCATGTTAGATTACTTGCCCAGTCTTTGGGAAACACATATGCTGATAAGATGTATTGTGGTTGGTACTGTGTTGCAGGATGGAAGGTGGCAGAATAGTGAATACGCTTATGATAATTAATTTAATATGCTAACGCAGTGTCTTTGAGGGTCTGGGTTTGAATCCTGGTCTCCCCCTTTGTCCCAGAATTTACTGGAAGGTCAGACTGGGTGTCTAGTCATTCAGATGAGACAGTAATTTGAGTAATGTCCCTTATTCAGCATGCACTTGACACACTGAAAAAGAACCCTTGACAACAAAAGTGACATATCCTCAGGGAAAATCCTACAGGAGACATCCGGTGATCCTCTCTCTGATAGGTACACACAAAAAAATATGCATGCACTCAAGGCCTGACAGTTTGCGTGTTGGGTTAAGCTGCGACGGGCGCAATAGCCGAGTGGTTAAAGCGTTGGACTGTCAATCTGAGGGTCCCGGGTTCGAATCACGGTGACGGCGCCTGGTGGGTAAAGGGTGGAGATTTTTACGATCTCCCAGGTCAACATATGTGCAGACCTGCTAGTGCCTGAACCCCCTTCGTGTGTATATGCAAGCAGAAGATCAAATACGCACGTTAAAGATCCTGTAATCCATGTCAGCGTTCGGTGGGTTATGGAAACAAGAACATACCCAGCATGCACACCCCCGAAAACGGAGTATGGCTGCCTACATGGCGGGGTAAAAACGGTCATACACGTAAAAACCCACTCGTGTGCATACGAGTTAACGCAGAAGAAGAAGAAGGGTTAAGCTGCTTGTCAGGTATCTGTCTGTCAGATGTGGTGTGATATTTGCCAGAAGGCAGTGATACCTAATTGAGAAAATAAAACTGTGTGGCAGGTTTGACAACTACACAGCCAACATGATGGTGGATGGAATCCCTGTCAGTCTGGGGCTGTGGGACACCGCTGGTCAGGAGGACTACGACAGGCTGCGGCCCCTTTCTTATCCACAGGTAACACACGCTGCTTTGTCACGTGCTGGTACTTTTAGTTGAACTTGTCTGTTGTATCAGATGAAGTGCCAGAGTAGGGTGAGTGACTGGCAGTAGATGCTAGGAATTTTCTGTCATATATTGTTGTGTAAAACTGAAAGGTATTACTATAAGTTGCAGTGTGAAGGTAGGATGAACTACTAGTAAAACAATGCTGGGAATTCCCTGTATAGATTGTATTTAAATTTTTAGTGTAGATGATACCAAATGAAGTGCCAGGGTAAGATGAGTTTCTGGTAGTGGATGCTGGGAATTTCCTATAAAATATAGATTGTATTGTAGTGTAGATGATATTGAATAAAGCACCAGAGTAGGATGAGTTACTGATAGTGGTGATGGATGCTAGGAATTCCCTGGTCCAGTATATATTGTATTTTATTGTATTACTTTGTGTCACAACAGATTTTTCTGCGTGGAATTCAAGATGCCTTCTCCTTTTGAGAGTGCAGCACCACAGTGTGCCACCCTTATTTCTTTTTTGCCTCTAAATAATAATATCAAGCTTTCACATCCAAATGAAAATGGTTCTTGAAAGGTG
This sequence comes from Babylonia areolata, assembly GCF_041734735.1. Lineage (NCBI taxonomy): Eukaryota > Metazoa > Mollusca > Gastropoda > Neogastropoda > Buccinidae > Babylonia > Babylonia areolata. The sequence goes on along the minus strand of NC_134888.1, from coordinate 33,232,210 downwards.
AATAAACCTTATGGCTTGAGCCATGCAACCAGCATAAAACATCTGATTGACTGCTGGGATCTGCATATCAGACAAACATTTTTCAGCTGGCTCCTTGAAGATCTTGTTCCGGGACGTCTGTCTGGGTACTCTTTTACAGTTCCTAAAGGAAATCAGTATTTCTAAGTTTATGAAAGTTTTGGGACTGAAACATACATGGGCGAATTGTCGGAATTGGTCTTTTTACATTATTTTCAACATTTTTTATTTGTGTTAAAGTTGATGTGGACTCAATTTGATGTGGTCTGAGTGAGGTGCAGATGAATTGTTTTTCTTAGCATCTTTTAATTGAGTGTTTAGTATCATTTTTTGTTGTTTTTTTCTCTCTTTGAAAGAACTGTTAGGTATTCAGTCCTAAGTGGCCCCTTTGCATTTGACTCGGCTATTAACATGATTTGAAATTAAAATGAAACAGAGGGAGCTTTCTCAACCACCCAATCTGGGGATATTTTTGGTTCTCGGAGAATGATGCCACATTTTGAAAATGTGATGTTTTACTTTAATAATATCAAAATGTTTTTATTTTATCAAAAAACACTGAAACAGACAGAGTTGCCAGCTGGTATGAACCTGTTGTGTTTTGATGTGGTAAACCAAAGGAATGTGAATATAGAATATCATTTTGTTGATTACTGTTTGGTAATGAAAGTATTTGTTTTTTAGATATTTTTTTTCAATTAACTTTTTTTATTGACCACCTTTTCAGCTCTTTTCTTAGTTTGTAAATTTTGATAATAATCCATTCCTAGTGTTGGAAAATGACATCACTAATCCTGGTTGCTCTCTTGGCTGTGTTGGTAGTTAAAAAGCGCAATGTTGAATTAATTTGTGTTCTGAGAAAATTAGTTGGTGTGTATCTGAGAAGAGATTAACGATTTATAAAATTGGATCAACATGTAAATTGATAAGTGCAGTTGTCAAATAACTGTTAGAGTGATGGACTTTCAGTCAGACTCTGAGGGTCCTGGGTTCAATCCTGGTAATGACATGTTCCAGGTGGATTAAGATGAAGATTTTTCCCGCCTCCAATGTCAACATAATGTGCAGTTTTGCTACTGCTTTAATCCCCTTCATTTGTCTTTTCACATGCAAAAGATCAAATATACACATTTGATAACTTAATTCCTTTCATGTGTTTTCACATGCAAAAGATCAAGTATACACATTAGATACCCCATTGTCTGTGTCAGTGCTAGTTGTGTGACAAAAAAATGAACATATCCAGCATGGAAACCCCGTAAAACAGAGTATGACTGCCTGTATGGTGGGGTAAAAGCGATCATGCACGTAAAAGCCCTCTCTTACTACAATACTAGTCTTAGTCAAAAGAATTGAACTTGGGACTTGGCAGCCAAGAAGACAGGACAAGACAAAAAGAACTTGTTTAAAAAACAAAACAATCCCCACAGGGGTACATGAACAAGTAATACATGAAAGCACATCAGATTTCATCAGCAAACATTTAAGTGGCTAAACATAAAAAACAAAGACATCAATAGAAGAAACATTGACTTTCGTGTTATTAGTGGAGTGATGGCCTGGAGGTAACGTGTCCGCCTAGGAAGCGAGAGAATCTGAGCATGCTGGTTCGAATCACGGCTCAGTTGCCGATATTTTCTCCCCCTCCACTAGACCTTGAGTGGTGGTCTGGACACTAGTCATTTGGATGAAATGATAAACCGAGATCCCGTGTGCAGCATGCACTTAGCGCACATAAAAGAACCCTCGGTAACAAAAGGGTTGTTCCTGGCAGAATTCTGTAGAAAAATCCACTTTGATAAGGGAAAAACAAATAAAACTGCACGCTGGAAAAAATACAAAAAAAATGGGTGGCGCTGTACTGTAGTGATGCGCTCTCCCTAGGGAGAGCAGCCGAATTTCACACAGAGAAATCTGTTGTGATAAAAAGAAATACAAATACAAATATTAAAGGAATATGCATCTGTAAGCCCTACCATATATCACCATAAAAAAATAAATCATAATCTTTCTCAGGAAAGTTACCAAGTTTGTGGGGCAAGGTTTACTATTTGTGCTAATCATAATGAACAACAGATGGAATGGTTTGGACATCTGCCGGAATTTTTTTGTCAGATATTTACTTCGGTATTCACCTTTAAAAGAACAACTTTAAAGTATAACGATGCTCATCTCCAAGTTGTCCAGAACCCACGAATGTAAAAATTGCTCAGGACTGGTGCATGCCTGATGTTGTTTCAGACGGACGTGTTCCTGATCTGCTTCAGCGTTGTGAGTCCTTCGTCCTATGAGAATGTCCTGACGAAGTGGAACCCAGAGATCAAGCACCACTGTCCTGATGCTCCTGTCATAGTTGTAGGTAAGTGCAGCAGGCTTGTAAATCTTGTGGCAGGTGTATGATTTTTGTAGTTGTACATGGATTATATTGTTCAGTACTAGATTGCTGTTGACATTTTAATGATGTTGTTTTTTTCTTTTCCTCTTGTCTAATCTTGCTCCTTTTTTTTTTCTCCTTTTTCCCTATGTGTGTGTGTGTGTGTGTAGGCATGCACACTTACATGTATGTATCAGTATACCTGTACATGAATATGTGTTTACATGTTCTGCCCCACCCCAAACCTGCATTTCATCGATGCATTATATTTTTGGTCCACAAGGCACTCCATAATTAATAATTCAAAAAAAAAAAAAGAATTTATATATTTATATAAGGCAGTGAATTTTATGGCCCACTGAATTGCAACTTGATGTAGTGTGTAGTGAAAATAAACCAAAGTAGGCTAAGATGTTGGTCAAAAAAGGGAACATATTTCTTCAAATGCAGTGAAATTGAAACTCTATCAGTCAGTTTATATTATCTCTACAAATGATATGCATTTTACTGACAGACAACTGAAGAGTGTCGGTTTTTGTTTTTTGCCAAGTTATCTCAGGATATGGATCCTAACGTCTCTTGTACTTGCAGTCCATTGTTGCTCAAAGAATACCAGAAGCTTCCTGCATTGAAAAGTTGAGAGAGGCTCTTTGTCAGTTCATCAAGCTTTTTGTCAAGCAATTTGTCATTTTCTCAGACACTGATTATGAGTTTAGGAGAATAGAACATGGGGTTGAAGGTGAATAAGAACATTGCCAGACAGACAGGCGAATGCTGCCTCTTTCTCTTGCTTGTTGAAAGACAGCAAAGAAGTTTCTTGTTGGGGGTGGGGATGGGGGCACCAGGTGGGAGGAGAGAGGAAGGGGGGGGGCTTTGTATTTCTCAAATCCTATGCAGCTGTTATTGACAAAACAGCATGCTATGATAAGTATGCTCATGAGTAAAGGGCTGTCACCTCACTGAGATAAGACGGAGCTTACACTGTTACAGGTCAAGATGTCAGTCACCATTTTATATAGATCTGGACTTTTTCCTTTTGAGACAGCCCACAACTTACTTTTTGTTCAGCTAAACCACACTTAAGAATGTACAAAGCACACTGATTGCAGTTCAGATTCATGCCAGACTGATCTCATCCCACTCATGTCACCAAGGTTCTGCAGGTTCAAGGCATTAAATGCCGTTATTGTTAACATTCTTCTTCTTCTTCTACTTCATCTCCACCTGCTGCTTCTTCTTCTCCTTCCTCTTCTTGTTATCATAATCAGCATCATCATTATCATGATTATTATCAATAGGATTACATGTATTATAATCATTATTACTATTAAGTTAGTATTATTATAAGTATCAAGCTCAGTTTGTATCACAGATTGACACAAGCTTACAGTTCGGCCAACAGCAGAGTGAGAGCTGTATGATCAGTGGTTTCTCCATTGCAGTGGGAAGTCATTTACAGCTTGGTCTTTTGTGAAGGACTATGACTCTCAAACTAGGAGGCAAAATTGCAGTGGCTCTTAGTGCTGCAGCCTTGGGGGCTTTCTGGCCTTTGGGAACCATCCCAACACCGACCGTCCTAAAAACCCTCTTGGCTGAGAGAGTGGGGATGTAACTTGGGCGAGACACTCTCAACTACAATCAAATTCTACCCAGATAGTTGGGACAACAGTTGCCTCCTCTGTTGTTCTAATAGTCATAGTCGGACACAACTGACCATCATACATCATACATTCAACACCTGTTGTTACAGGTACGAAGATCGACCTGCGGGAAAACAAGGAGGCCATCGGTCTCCTGGCTGCCCAGGGTCTGTCGCCGGTGAAGCGGGAGCAAGGCATCAAGCTGGCCAACAAGATCCGTGGGGTCCGCTACATGGAGTGCTCTGCCCTTACGCAGCGGGGGCTGAAACAGGTACACAGGAGAAACTCATATATATATATATATATGTGTGTGTGTGTTTGTGTATGTTTTATTTATATATTTACTTCTTTTTTTTTTAATGATTTTTTTTTTTAAATCTTAGAATGTTTCTTTGACAGTGCAGTGACCAAATTGTTCTGCTGCATGCAGTGCTCTGCCCTTACTCAGCAGGGTTGAAACAGGTACACCAGAGAAACTCATGTGTGTGTGTGTGCGTGCGTGTGTGCATGCATGCGTGTGCATATTTATTTTTTAATGATGCATTTTTAAAAGAAAAATCTTAGAATATTTCATTGACAGTGTAGTGGCCAAATTGTTGCAGTTGTGGATTCTCACCTGAGATTCCTGAGTTCATTCAGTTCCTGGTTTTTGTGCACCTGGTGGGTGAAGGATGGAGATTTTCCCAGTGTCCCAGACCAACACACACGCAGACCTTCTAGTGTCTGAAACCCCTTCTTGTGTGTACGCATGCACAAGATGAAATACGTACATTACTAAAGATTTTGTTATTCGTGTCAGCGTTCAGTGGGTCATGAAAACAAGAACATACCCAGCATGAACCCCCCCCCCCAAAAAAAAAACAGCAAGACTATGGCTACCTGCATGGCTTACAAGAGAATACATATGTATACATAAATGGTGAGAACAAATGAATGCATAAAATACAAGTGACTGTGTACATATATATTCAAAAAATGTAAAGACATCTATTATTAGTAATGCAGCCACATAAGGTACATTGGAGAAGTGTAAAAACTGTGTAAAGTAACATGTCTGTGTGATCTAAACATTTTCTCAGATTTCTCAGATGTTACGTTTCAACAGAGGAAAGACTTGATCTGGTTGTTTTCTTTGGGGAAATTCTTTTTTTTTTTTTCTTTTTTTTTAAATTAATAATCTGTGTAAGTATTAAGTTTGTCTTTCTTCATCAGCTGAACAGGTAGATGACATATGAAGAGAAAGACAAAAGAGAGGGGGACGGGGGGAGTGTTGAGTGGAGGCGGGTCTGGGAGGGTGGGGGGGGATTGGGGGTGGGGGGCGGGGGAGAGGAGACGGAAATATGGAGACAATGAACAACGATAAAAAAAAAAAAAAGGGATGCAGATTGACGCACATCCCTCCATGGCAGAGAACTTGTGGCATTTACAACAAAAAGTTATTCATACATAAATGTATACATATGTACTTAGTAGACCATGACCAGTACAAGTTCAAGAAGCATACGTCAGAAAGATTGTAGGCAGAAGAGAAGAGGTGTGTGTGTGTGTGTGATACTGTTTTGACTGGACTTGGGAATCCATATGACATACTGAGAAGGGCAGTTTGTTTGGGAGAAGACTTTCTTTTATTTCAGTTGTATTTTGTTTGTTTGCTTGTTCCAAGAGTTGAGATATTTTAATCATTATATTTGATTATTTTTCAGCTTGTTTATTTAATTATAGTTATTTACTTACTTGATTATTTGCTGAACAGAGCACCCATTAGAGTTGCGTACCAGCACCTGTTCAGCGTCAGACTCTTTGCAAATGTTGTGTCTTTCACTTGCTTTCCCTTTTTGTTCTGTTCACATGACGGGCACAATAGCCGAGTAGTTAAAGCGTTGGACTGTCAATCTGAGGGTCCCGGGTTTGAATCACGGTAACGGCGCCTGGTGGGTAAAGGGTGGAGATTTTTACGATCTCCCAGGTCAACATATGTGCAGACCTGCTAGTGCCTTCGTGTGTATATGCAAGCAGAAGATCAAATACGCATGTTAAAGATCCTGTAATCCATGTCAGCGTTTGGTGGGTTATGGAAACAAGAACATACCCAGCATGCACACCCCCGAAAACGGAGTATGGCTGCCTACCTACATGGCGGGGTAAAAACGGTCATACACGTAAAAGCCCACTCGTGTGCATACGAGTGAACGCAGAAGAAGAAGAAGAAGTTTTGTTCACACGTGTTTTTGGTATGGAGTGGTGGCCTTGTGGTCACACATCACATCTGACTGGGAAGCAAGACTGAAGAGAATCTGAGGGTACAGGATTGAATCCTGCTTTTGCCAGAATGTTCTTCCCCTCCATTCCCGCCTTAAGTGATGGTCTGGATGCAAGTCATCTGGATAAGTTGATTACTTGTTAAACAGAAATTCTATGTGAAGGACACACTTTGTATTTACAAAAGAACTTATGGCAACTAAAGTGTCGTCCCTGGCAAAATTCTGAAGAAGAATCCACTCTAAATCTAATATTATTTACATGTGAACATGTGCATGAAACCTGACTAAATGATACAGGAAACTGATGATGAGCGCCTAAAGGCGGCTGTCACTTGGCTCTACCAGGTAGGCAGCCTGTTGTGCAAATGCTTCTGTGTTTATAAAGTACTTAGACTTTGGTCTTTGAGGGAAGATAAGTGATATGTAAGTATCAGTAATATGTAGATAATTTTTTTGATATTTTTTTCATGACAGGTGTTTGATGAAGCTGTTCGGGCCGTATTGCAACCTCAGCCAATCAGAAGAAAGCAACACAAGTGTACAGTCCTGTGATGTCACCCCCCCCCCCCCCTCCCCTTGCTATCCCACTCTTCCTCTCACCTGCGTCTCTCAGTATATCTCTTTGTCTGTCGGCATCATTCATTCATCGACTTGGCGAGGAACGTTAACAGCATCGCTTGGACCGCAGGCCACCAAACCACCTACACAGAGACAAGACATGGAACACTTCATGAGTATTGTCCTGTCCCCCCCCTCCCCCCATTGTGCCGTGCTGCTCTCTTCTTGTGTGACCACACTCCGTGACTCAGGGACACGGGTTGGCTGGCTCTGGTCTGGGGGAGGTCGGTTCAGTTCTTGGGGGGGGTGGGGGGGGGGGGGTGATGGGGGGCGCCGGGCACAAGATCACGTGAGCGTGCGAGCGACTCTTCCCCCCACCCCCTGCCCCCCGACTTTCTTCAGTGTGTGACATAGATGTGTCTGTATATAGTTGTGGTACGTTTACTTTTTTCGAGGACTCATCATCTTTTGTGAGTGTTCTGTTTTTGTGCTCTGTTCTCCTCCTCCTCCGCTTTGCGCGTGTTGCCCTACCTTGCTGTGTCTGACTCGCGACGTGAATCTTGGCGCTGGTGAGGCGTCTTTGGAAGGACAGACCCTGGAATATTGTGATGAGCGTTTGGCCTGCTTTTGATCGGTGGGTCAAGTGCCGTTAGTTAGGTGAGTAGTGTTAGTTAGTTAGTAGTAGTATGTTGAAGGAAGTGGTTCAGTTTATTGTTGTCGGTATACTTTATACAATATAGAATAAGGGAGTTTTCAATTTTATTTCATTGCCTAAATTTGAATCTTATGATTCAGTGGTTCCTTTATTATGGTGATATTTGTTTTTGTTTTTTTTTTTTTTTGTTTTGTTTTTCATAATTTTCTCTCATATCTTTAGTTTGTTTTCCTGATTGTCATAATCTGTTTTATTAATTACCTGATTGTCATAAACTGTTTTTTTTAATTACTTATTACTAGTTGTTATATACAGGGAGAGACAGAGCGAGCGAGAGAGAGAGAGAGAGACCGAGAAGAAAAATGTTTTGACAAGGTGCTTGGCAGAAATTGTTTGTTATGGGTTTTTTTGGGTTTTTTTTTTTTTTGTTTTTTTTTAATTGTTTTATCATGAACGCATGGTTTGTATAAAAGGTATGGCTCACCCACCAAAGCCACTTTAATGAACCTGAAGAAGAAAGCATATGTTTTGTATTGTTTAGATTATGTAGATGTGAAGTGGATAAATAGAAAGAAAGTAGATGGGCTTTTGCTTGCTTGCTTGCTTTCTTGTTCTGTCTGTCTGTTTATTCCCAGTGTTTGTGACCTGAAAAAAGTACAGCAGGAACTTGAGGAAGAGACGATGTTGCGAATGCATGTGTCTGCGACTGTCAGTGATTCTTCACGGGTCATCTGACTGTTGACGCTGCTTTGAGCAATTGATGTATTGCATTGAATTGTATTGAACTTTGATAAGTTATGTTGATCTTCACCTTGTAAGCTTGATTAAATAAACAGCAATATTGTGCCTGGCTTTAATTGAATAACAGTTGGCAAACCACATCATGCAACCTCAAAGAGGTTGGGTTTTTTTTTTTGGTTTTTTTTTGTGAACAGAAAGAAAAGGCAACAAAAAAAAAAAAAAAGGAAACAAAAAGTGAGTGGCCCAACAAGTGACCTTGAATGTAGGTGAAGGTTACACAGGAGACTTGGCGGAGGTCCATCAACTGCAATTTCTTGCAGGCAGCCAGAATGTATTGGTTTAACCCCCTGAGCCCTGAACCTTGGTGAAATGACGTTGGTGTGGCAGGAGTTTGAAAACTCACATACTACGAAGCACTACCTGTGCACTTACCAGCAGTGTAACTGATTTTGCTGAACAAAAGTAGTGTGGTCCTAAGAGAAAAAAAAAGTCCAAATACAGAGTGGTGACTTGACCTGTAAGCACTTGTCTTATCACAGTGAAACGACAGCCCTTCACTGATGAGCATATTTGTCAGCAGCAGTCAAGGTGTTAATTGGAGTGGACCAGTGGATACAGATGTATTTGCCTTCTTTGTTTACATTTTTGTCTTTTTTCTTTCATTTTCATGCATATTATTCTGAATACAAATGGATGGAGAGTTTCAAAATTGATGAAAAAGTGAATGATGATGCATACGCTTGTGACTTTGTATCAAGGACACAGTATTTATTGAAGGGAAAGAGAAGCTTTTGAACAGTTGTGCTAGACGGGCGCGATAGCCGAGTGGTTAAAGCGTTGGACTGTCAATCTGAGGGTCCCGGGTTTAAATCACGGTGACGGCGTCTGGTGGGTGAAGGATGGAGATTTTTCAGATGTCCCAGGTCAACGTATGTGCAGACCTGCTAGTGCCTGAACCCCCTTCGTGTGTATATGCAAGCAGCAGATCAAATACGCACGTTAAAGATCCTGTAATCCATGTCAGCGTTCGGTGGGTTATGGAAACAAGAAGAACATACCCAGCTTGCACACCCCCAAAAACGGAGTATGGCTGCCTACATGGCAGGGTAAAAACGGTCATACACGTAAAAGCCCACTCGTGTGCATACGAGTGAATGTGGGAGTTGCAGCCCACGAACGCAGAAGAAGAAGAAGAACAGTTGTGCTTACTTCTCAAAGAATGTTTCTTGGGCTCACTTTGAATTCAGTGGATGTAGAGATGCAAGTAGGATACAAGGGAAGGGGGTGGGGGTGGGGTTTCCATCCCAGTTCAGATTTTAGAATCGGGGCCAGATGACAGGAGGGCAGGTCAGTGGGTTGTTATAATTATTTCATGATTTGATCATCTTTCTTTTGTCGATGATGTGTTTTTTCACCAGTGTCATTATTGTATTCAGTTGTTGGTTTTTTTTTGTTGTTTTTTTTTTTTTGTCATTTGTTGTTGTTTTTTTCCTCTCTCAAGATTTACACATGACACCTGTTCTGAAATCTGTGCTCACTAAAGTTCTGAAACAGTGACAAAGTTTGCCCTGATTCATTACAAATTCTTTCAGTTCAGTGGCATAAGGCTTTTTTCTGGGATTTTTTTTTCTTCTTCTTTCTTTTTTAAAGACCAGAAGGCATACACATAGCATTTACTTCTTGCATATCTTGACAAAAAATGCATTACTTGTGGGTTTAGGATAATATGGTATCGCAGTTCGTCAGTTATTGCTGTTTGGTGAGTTGTTGTTGCTTGCACCCCTTTCATGAATGAGTTCCAGGCGGCTTTATGGTCCATTTTTGTTTCTTATAGTAATAATACACTTTATACATATCTGTTTTAGCTTCTTTTTTTTCTGTCTTTTTTTTGTTTTTGGATACTTCTATGGTCCAGTGTGTCATGTTTTTTTGTCAGTTTGGGTTTATGTGGGTTCTTTTCAACTCCCTGGAACATTACACAACTTGAAAAAATGTATTCAGAGGCATTAAGAAATATGATTTTTAATTTATGCCGATAAGTTCTGTTAAGTGATGGAATACTTGTTAAAGAAGTGGTTGCACTTGCAGTATTCATAGTTGATAGAAATAATTCAGAGGGATTTAGAATCTTATGGTTTTGAATAAGTTCTGTTAAGTGATGGAATACTCGTTAAAGAAGTGGTTGCAGTATTCATAGTTGATAGAAATAATTCAGAGGGATTTAGAATCTTATGGTTTTGAATTTATGCCATGTAAATTCTGCAAAGTGATGAAATACTTGAAAAAGATCTGGATGTAGTATTTTCATAGAGTTGGGTGCCATTTTCCTAGTCATGGACAAAACAAGGTGGTGGTTAGTTCAAGACAAGGACTTTGTTTGAAGTTTCTTTTCTTTCTAAACTGTATATATACGAAACAGTCTTGGAAATGGAAGCGAGTCTGTGGGATGTTGACAGCTGATTATTGCAGTAACCCAGAAAACAGTATGGTTCATATACACAAGTAGTTTACCTCTCAGTCAAATGATTTACCACGTGGGTTTTTTTTGTGTGTGTGTGTGTGTTGGTTTGTATTTTTTTGTGTCATTTTTTATCTTCAAACTTCTTTTCTTTTTGGTTTTGGTCATTGTTGCGTCTTTGTATATATAAATATTATTGTTTTGTTATTTTGTGGTTTGCGCTTTTTTTTTTTGTTTGTTTGTTGTTTTTTTTGTTTTGTTTTTCATTTTTTGTTGTTGTTGTTGTTGATAAGTTCTTGTCATGACAGGCTAGTTAGGTAAATCTGACATGTTTTCATTTATTTTCTCATCGCCTCCTTCCTCTTCCACCGCACCCCCATCCCCTCGTGTTTTTTTTAACATGAGCAGGAAACAAAAAGAAGAAAGCAAATTGATCACATGAATCTTCCACAAAAGCTCCCAAAGGATCACCCCCATATCCCCCCCCCCTCCCCACATCCCCCCCTCCCCCCTCCCCAACACCATATTTTGTTTGTTTGTCTGAGGGAGTGGTGGAGCAAGAGTGAGAGAGCTCACATCCGGGGGTCAGAAAGGAAATCATTACATATCAATCATATGGAACCCTGCGTGCGAGGATGTGTGTTGACTGTTTCTGTTGTTACATGGTTACAAAATCTGTTCCTTGGTTTTATTACTCCTGTTATGTTTGTGATGCTTTTTTGTTGTCTGCTGGACAGTTAGCAAAAAGATATTGGATGGATTGTGGTTGATTGTACAAGTTGGAAACCAGTTTTGTAAGACTGAATTAATAGTCCGAAGAAATGGAAAAGTGCACAGTTTGTTGTGCATTCAGTTTTGCGTTTGCTTTTCTTTCAGTTATTGATTGATCATTGTGGAAAACAAGGGAATAGTTTGTTTAGAACTGATTTGCAAGTCGCTTTTGTAATAAGTTTTAATCGATTGATTTAACAGTGGGGAAAAATAGACCTGGAAAGAGTGTAGTGAGTGAAGGGAAATGCTTGCTTACTGATTTCCCTTTTAGTGAACAGTCCAGTGGCCGAGTTACTGTCCTTCCACTTTGAGATCTTTGGTTTTGAAACCAGAGTTGAGAAAGAACTAGTGCAGAGTTTCTGACCCATTAAAAGAATTCAAAAAAGAAAGAAAGAGAAAACTACATGAGAGCAGACAGAGAGAGGAAGAAAGATTTGTGAATAATTGACAATAGTAAAAGAGAAATCTTTTTAAGACTGTAAAATGACAGAGAGTGCAGAACATTAGAGAGAGAGAGAGAGAGTGAGAGAACTGACTACATGTGCAGACATGTAGACCAGTTAGGTGCTGTTATTACTCCCACCTGTAGTGTTACACTGATGACTGGTGTGTGGTTAAGAAAATGCTTGTGAACAAGTGGGATGATTTATGAACGTGGATGTATTTCCCTGATAATGTGAGAGAGTTTGAGAGCATGCATGTTCACTTTGGTTGTACTCTTTGGCAATTTGCAAGGCAGTTGTTACATGCTGAATAAGGTGCAATGTCTGTGAAACCTGATCATTTTCCAGACCATCTTAGCAACATACAGTACTGATATTGTCAGAGGAAAAGAACTTATTTCAATTTCCATCCAGGCCAACCTTTGTGCCAGTAATGTGAGAAATGAGCAAGGAATGTTTATTTTTGTATTGAATGGAAAAAAGAGCACTTTTTGTGGGTGCACAGGAATGTGAATGCAATCCAGTCAAAACAGTTTGGGATTGCATATCACTTGATTTTGTTGACATTGTTGTCAGCCATAATGACATGCATAATTGTGGTTCAATCTTGTTTACAATTGTGAGTATGATTCATTAGTTGAATGTTTATGCATGTAAACAATATTTGTACACAGCTTTTGAGATGGTAAAAGTGTGTGTGCCAGCACACATGTACCAGTGTTGTTGTTTTTGGGGTTTTTTTTTTTGTTTGTTTGTTTTTTTTTTTTTTTTTTTTTGCTTGTGTATACATGTGTGCATGCTTGTAATGTTTAGGCAAGATATCGTTCTGCCATTTTGGGCATGTTTTATCAATTCATGCATATTTTTTTCTCACTCAGATGATGAAGCATTGCACCAGTTTTTCACTTTGCATTTATATTTTGTGGGAAAGCCATCAATCAGCTTGGTGTAAGACTAGTCAGCTGCAGGTATGAGCTATACCACATCTGATATGGGGTTTTTTTTTCTGACTTTTTTTTTTTTTTTTTTTTTTTTTTTTTAAAGCTGTTGGTGTTGTAACCTGGCCAGTGCATTGTGCTCACCTTTTATTCAGAGCTGTAACATATCTCGGTTAACACCTATGTGTGCGTGATCAAGACCTCATTTCTTATTTTGTGCAGTGTATAAGTGTGGGAAAGAGATGAGGAGTGTGCGTTTGCTTTTACACACAGGTATCAATAACAATTTTATACATCAATATTGGTGACAATTGCGTGTATACATGTTTACATCCCAGTCATAACAGGCAGTTTGAGACTGCTCTAGACAGATGAAGATACTGGCGGAGATATGCTTCATTTGAGCTGGGACAAGAGGGTCTGTCAAATGTCTTGAAGGGTTTGGAGAAGGGTGGTGTCTGTGCAGACACACCTGCCATCCAGATTTGTCTGTATTTGTTCTGGAAAAGCAACAGAAATGTCACCCACATTACAAAACTATTCTGGCCACTCCTGGAAAAAAAAAAAAAAAGAAAGAAATTTGCAAGCAGTTGATTTCTTTAGACGATTAAAATGGCATATTAGACATGCATGCACCTGACCGGCAGTCTATCAGAACCAAAAATGAGAAAATCACTGAAATGAATTGGCAAAACAGCATGATGACAAGATTTAAGGTTTACTCTGTTAAGACGTTAAATGGTGATGAAGAGGATCTTATGTGGTGTTACAAATAGTTTAGAATTTTTCCTGATTTTGGGAGGCTGTAGCACATATAGTCAGAATCTGGGGTCAGTATGTCTGTATGTAATCTTGTGAAAACTGTGTGTAGTTTAGGATCATTTAGTTTTCTAAATTTCACTACATTTTTGTGGTGTATTTTTGTTCTCATTACATTCTGACAATCAGCCTTGGAGTCACAAACAATAAATGAGAAATGTAAACAGTAATAGAATAGAGTAGAGTAGAACAGAATATAATATATATGTCTTTATTACCAAGTGTACCGGGGTCACGAGGAATATTGGGGAGGGTGGGGGGGATATTTCATAAAAAGGTAACATACATAAGCCAAAAATCATATACAAACACAGATACAGTAGGATTTTGGACACATACATATGCATATCAGTATAAGAACTCGTGCATGCACACTCACACACACACACACACACACACACACACACACACATGTTTGAACATTAGCCGCACGTTACATTGTGGACAGAGCTGATGACTAGATCTTTAGCCGTTCAGGTTTTTGATTGCATAAGAACACTAACAATGTGGCAGAACTAGCCAGTGATTGATACAAGACATCGCTTGGAGCTGGTGATGACTGTTTAAACTTGTGCGTCAAAATCCTGAGGTTAGGTAATTTGCCTGGGACATGATGCGTCATGTATTGTTGCTGTGACTGCATATCATTTGTGTCCAGTTTGGAATGAATAACAGGCATAATGGGAGATAACTTGCGTCTAAGGTTTGAATCAATGGGCATAATGGGAGATTACTTGTGTCTAAGGTTTGAATCAATGGGCATAATGGGAGATTACTTGTGTCTAGGGTTTGAGTGCGCACAATGCGAGATTAGTTCCGTCAAAGTTTCTACTTAAAATCATGCTTCCTTTTGTGTAGCTTTTTCCATTGTGGGTGTTTGGTGTAGGGTGTGTCACTGATCCTCTATGTTTACAGTTGTCAGTCTCTGTCAAGATGGTGTGATATTCAATCAACAGCATTTATGGTTTGCTTTTCACATGTAGCACACTATCTGCATTGGGTACACTTCAGCTTAATGTGTTCTTGTTATGGTTCAGTATGAAATATTCAATTCCAATTCAGTGGAAATTAACGTGTGCAATCACAGGCTCCTTTAAACACTAACAAAAAAGTAAACATGCGCACTGTAAAAGACATTAAAACAAGTATGTTGACTTTTCTATAAAAAAAAAAAAAAAAAAAAAGATATATGTATCTCCTTGTTTGATATTACCACCATGTCAAGCAACTTTAGTTTAGTTTCATGATACCACATTGAATGCACACAGTAACTGTGTATGTATGCATGGTGTTAAGTCCTTGGGAAAGATAGTTTACCCCAGTTTTCCTCACCCCCACTCTGCTGGGAATCTCACTTCGGTTAGGGAAGGTTAAAATGGTTGAAGGAGATAACTGGGAAATAATTGTGAAAAACGATGGGATCTTTAACCTGAAGCCTATTATCTGCACTGTTTCATTGGCATTAATGTACTACATGAGGAACAAGGGCTTTGTTTGCAATTTCCATTTTCTTCTTTGGATGAGACTAAACTGAAGTCCCGTGTGCAGCATGCACCTAGCACGTGTAAAAGAATCCACGGCAACAGAAGGGCTGCCCCTGACAAAATCCCACTTTGATAGTACAACAGATACACTTGCAGACAGAAAAAAAAAAAAGTTGTGGCGCTGCACTATGGCAGTGTGCTCTCCCAGAAGAGAGCAGCCCAAAGTTCATACAGAGAAATCTGATGTGACTAAAATGCATACAGTGCATTACAATTCAATATAATATCGTTCACAAACAAGAAGAAAAATATAATACAATGCCCGTGTTCTTGATTGCACCGGAAAAAGCCTAGAAGACCCTGGGCTTTCTTGGTCAGTTGATGATGTGGGGTCTTCTGTGTAGATCTTGGGTGTTGGTTCTCAGGTATCTTCACAGTGTCGGTATTCTCCAGATTCTGAAGGGGGGGGGGGGGGGGGCAGGGAGATGTCATGAATTCATAACATAGAATGGGTGGAGAATGTGAGGACGTAAAAATACTTTTTCCAGTTACATGATGGGTTTCAACTGATGCATCATCAGTAGAACACATGTTTGAATAAGAGTCCATTGCAGAGAGAAGAAAAAAAGATATATTCAAAATTTAAGCAAATATTATGTATTTATTGCCAATAGATGTACAAAACAGAGCCAACAATGAGGGGAGGACGAAACGGAAAGAATAAGGGTGGCTGATCATAAATCTGACTTCTTTTTTTTTTCCTGATGAATTGTTTGAATCAAGCATTTAGTTACACTGCCCAAGTTCATGTAAACTGATTAATTCACACTGAGGGTCTGTTAACTTCATTCATCACAGACATACAGACAAGAAGAGATGTAAAAATATGAATGTTTGCGGCATTGTGTTGTAAACCTGCCGATCTTAAGTTTCTTCTCAGTCGTCAGTGTCCTTGCACTTGAAAAGGACTAAACTAATGCAGTCGTCACATACATCTTGGATCTTAAAGTCATCACCATCATTAGTGTTGTGTTCATGATTTATGAAAGTAAACCGGGGGGGCAAAAAAAGGAGTATCATTCCTCACATTTGAAAATGAAAAACAGAAACCAGTAAAGAGCGTGAGCATCCAGATGGTGGTGAATTGAAAATTCAAAGATATATATTTTTTTTTAGATGCAAACATATTTCAACTGATTTAAAAAGATTTATCTATGGCTGCCCATTCTGGTCAAGTCTGTTCTCTTTTCTTTTTTTTCTCCCCCTTTTTTTTTCACTCTCTCTCTCTCTCCTCAAATTTATTTTTTATCTATATTCTGGGAAGTTGATATGAGTTTTGTCTTGTAATGAGTGTTCAGAAGCTTTGAATGATTGTTTGACAAAGCAACACTCCATACATGCCATTGCTGAGCTGCAGTATGTGTACATTAAAAAAAAAAAAACACAAAAGGTTGTGAATCTTGGTTGCCTTTTCTTGATCACTGCCTTTGCTGTGAGGGTAGCGATGTGGGAGGAGAGGGGTGGGGAGGGGGGGGGGGGAGAAGACAGAGGCACTGTCCATCCAGGTGTGTTGTACATACCTGTGTTGGTTGGCTCTCTTATTATGAAGTTTGCCAGATGTTTTGTTTCGTCTTTTTGTTCTTTTCTTTTTTTTTTTTTTTTTTTTTAAATATTTTTTTTATAATGTGTGTACATTTCCTTTATTTATGTGCTTGCTGTTGTTCAGCTTGGCTTTTTTAATTAAAATTTTTGTGTTTGTATGCGTGTGCATGCATGTGCATGTATTTGTATGTGCGTCAGCGTGTGTGTGCGTATGTGTTGCCTACACATATTTGAATGTTCATATTTTGTTTGTTTTTTGTTGTTGTTTTTTGTTTGTTTGTTTGTTTTTTAAATACATTTGTTTATATCTTTATATTCTTATAAATATTAAATATGTGTTTATTCATCCACTCACTGGTTCAATGATGTACTGGTGATTGATCCATTGATTGGCTGATTGACATCTAAAGGGATTTAATGTGAACATAAGCAGCCCCCCCACCCCCCACCCCCCCAAAGCAAAACAACTACTGAGAATCATATGTGAAAACAACAGCAGATAACAATGTTCTGTCCAATTTAATGTAAGATATGAATGGACATGAAAACTACAATGACAGTTTTACCCCCCACCCCCCAACAAAAACTGGTTTGAATAAAATTACCAACACAGGTCAACAACAAACTGCCTTTCACAGACACACAGACAGACCAGAAACACCCAAAAACTAGTAATATAAGAGAAATTAACAGCATGTAAAGAGATCAATATACGTTTCTCTCCCGCGTCCAGGATACAATGCAGTTTAGAAGGCTGTTTTCTTTCCCTACAAGGAGAAAAGGAAGTGGGGGGGGGGGGGATGAAAGGTCAAAACAAAACATGCATTTGGAACCTATGGAACCTATTTTTCCATTGTTTTCTTTCCTTTTTTTTTTTTTTTTTTTTTTTTCAGTTCCATAATTTTTCTAAGTCCTTTTTTTCCCCCCCAGCCAGGCCAGTCATGATTATTTATCAAGTGTGGCAGAGGCATGGAGGAGGAGCAGAGGGGAACATGGGGAGAAGGAAGGGAGTATGGAGTTGCCTGTCTGTGTTTCAGGACTTTGTAATACTTCTGGTATTGTGTTACATATTGTGGCATTCAGGGTTTGGATTTTGGGGAGGTGTGTTTTTTGTGTATTTTTTTTCTCGCCTCACCGCTGTCTCACTGGTGGCACAGATTTTATCGGTGCCTATAAGCTTCTGGCATTATTTTCATTTTGATCTCTTTTTTTTGGAGACAGTTTAGGGCATGTATTGACCCCCCCCCCCCCCCTCCACCCCCTCCCCAGCCCCCCTTGTAGTCATAGATATTTCATTTATTTACATTATTTACTCCACTTTCAGATTATGGCACTGCTATTGATTAGCTTTTGAAATGACAATTCTCAGAAAACTTATTTGCACTTTCACTTTTTATGGACTGACTTCTGTTGTTGCCAAGAGTTTCTGCGGCCAAGAGCCTTCTGTGCATCCTTTTGATATCAGTTTAGGTTCTTTGGCCTCAGAAACCAACATTCCCAGGAGAAGAATCGGAAAAAGCTTTATTGGCAGTCTTGCAACAGGAGCCATGCATATCTTTGCACAGATGTTGAATGCAACTTGTCCAGTATCTACTGTCTGTTAAACAAACACTTGCGCTGTATTACACTGGGCACAGAAAACCATTGTGTGTGTGTGAAAGAAAGATAGTGAAGAGAGAAAAAGAGTTCAGCAGAGGACAGAAGAAAAAGAGGGGGTTACTGTATTTGTTCAGGTTCAGAGAAAGAGTTCAGCACACAACAGAAGAAAAAAGAGAGGGTTACTGTATTCGTTTGTATAGGTTCTCTGATCCTCATGTCGAAGAAGGTTTCCTGACACAAGATTCAAAAGTGAACTAGCTTGTACATTTCAGTGGTTTCACTCCGCCCTCCTCAGCTTCTTCTTCAGGGTTCCCAGGCCATGTTCAGACAGTCACTTGCCTTCCTCAGCAAAACTGACACACAGGAATGTCGTGGGTTGGTGCCTGTTCCCAGGCAGTTAACTTTAACACAGCTATAAGCTCGGTTCACTCACAGCCTGTCCAGCCTAGCACTGTCCTGTCTCTGTTTCGCTGAGGGAGGTGGTGTTAAACTACTGAAACATGTTTCACTGAGGGAGGTGGTGTGAAACTACTGAAACATGTTTCGCTGAGGGAGGTGGTGTGAAACTACTGAAACATGTTTCACTGAGGGAGGTGGTGTGAAACTACTGAAACATGTTTCACTGAGGGAGGTGGTGTTAAACTACTGAAACATGTTTCACTGAGGGAGGTGGTGTGAAACTACTGAAACACGTTTCACTGAGGGAGGTGATGTGAAACTACTGAAACATGTTTCACTGAGGGAGGTGGTGTTAAACTACTGAAACATGTTTCACTGAGGGAGGTGGTGTGAAACTACTGAAACACGTTTCACTGAGGGAGGTGGTGTGAAACTACTGAAACATGCAACTAAGTTCAAACTTCTGATTCTGAGGATGGAAACTTTCTTGTATAGGGTTACTGAAGGAAATGATCCTTTTTTTCTGAAAATGTCTGATCTGGTCAACTTCTTCCACACTTCAGGTACAAATATAAATTGAAGAATGTTTAAATTATTTTTGAAAAATCTTTGTCTTTGTGAACTCTACTGTTTGGGACATGTTCTTTGCTTGCTGAAGTTCTTGTGAGTATTCCTTGTTCTGTTTGTTAATCCTTGCAGATAAACAATGCATGCATGCATGTATGTGCAAGTAGTATCCGTACTTACTTAAAACCAAATTACATATCCATCAGGATTTTTTTTAAATGTTGTTTGGAAGCAGACGCATTTGTTGTTATATTCTGCTGCCTACTAATTTCAGTTTTCTTGCAAAAATGACAATGGTGAACAAACAAGTTTTATAACATCTAAAAAAAAAAATAAAAAAAATAAAATGTTGTTTTGCAAAATCTCCAACAAAACAAACTGTTTGAAAAATTCAGTCAGAGAATGTCTTTAGCTAATTCAAAAATGGATTATGAAGATCATCTGAAGCAAACTTTATCAGTAAATCGTTTTGATTATAAAGATGATCAAAAGCCAGAAATGGAAAACTGGTCAGAGTGTTGAAATTTGAATAGCATCTGGATCAGTAAGGTTGACTAAAGGCCTGACGTGACTGTTCTGCCCATTGTTGTTGTCATTGTTGAGTTTTTCCTTTGGGTACAGTTCACACTGTTGATGTTAATTTCCCGTTTTCGTTTATATTATTGTGTTTTTGTATACACACTGTCAGACTATGTGGTTGCAGATCTGCATTGTTGTTGTTTTTATCATTATTTTTGATAGTATGAGACTTTTTTTTTTCCAGCCAAGATGTGAAGAGCTTTAGGCGACTCGGATACGCCAAATGTGCCTGCTTTTTGAAGAGTAAATGTTGAATGTGTTTAATGCTCAGTTTCAGGATCAGCCTGCACTTTCAATGACTTCTGCTAAGAGAGCTTTGGTCACTTATTTGGCGCAAGTTGTTCAGTTGCTGATTCGCTGATATTAGCCTGCTATGTTTGTGATAGGTTATAGTACACTTAAGAGTATAGGTGTACAGATTGTACAAGCCTCCCTGAGTGTCTGCTTGAGTATTCCTGTGTATGTGTGCCTGCACATGCATATATATATGTGTTCCTGTCTTTGCCTCTGCATGCTTGCCTAAGATGCATGCATGGATGCATGCTTGGACACAAATGCCCACCCCCTAAACATAAACACATACTCATTACTGCATTCACACATACACATACTTCTTCTTTTCTCTCTCTCCCTCTCTGTCTCTCTCTCTGTACCAATTTCTCTCAGACATACACACACACTCGGAGGAATTCCTGGTGCTGCAGACAAATGCAGGCAATGGAAAAGTACAGAACATCCTCTGAGAGACAGTGACTGTGTGGTGTGGGTCGATATTATCAGACTGTATGCACTTTGGTGTGTATGTCTCAATTGCGCATTCTTGATTCATATCACTTAATTCTGTGGCTGTGCTCGTCTCAAATCATGTTATCTGTTTATATGTATGGAGTTGTTGTTTTTTTTTTGTTTTTTTTTTTCTATACTTTGAAAATATATGATATATTTAAGTGACATTTCCTTATTGCTATATCTTGTTTTTGATGGTATCTTCAGCTGATTTTTATCAGCTGTTGAATTCTAGTCTCTGGTTTTTTTTTTGTTTGTTTGTGTTTTGTCATGCATTTGATTAGTGTTTTTCAGTCATGTGCATTTTGTATAATGAATCAGATGCTTTATGTCTTACTTGGATGTTTATATATTTTTTAAGTAAACTTGGATTGGTGTTTCTTTTTTTTTTTTTTTCTTTTTTTTTTCTTTTCCCCTTTTTTTTGTGTAAATAGATCAAAAACAGACTTTGCACAGGACATAATCAGTTTTGTTTTTTGATGGTGCTTTTCTTTCTAGGTAAAGGGTTCAATGCATTTTTAAGGAGATTTATTTATCTATTTATTTATTCATTCATTTTCATTTATTTACTTTCGTCAGTCTATTTTTTTTTTTTATGAATTACTGTCCTATTTTGCTATCATCCATTGGTGTATAATATAAGTGCAATATTCTTGGAATAAAAGCATGATGTTTTAATGTACTGTTTGAAGTTATTTTCTTCTAATCTGTTCTTGTATCTGGCCTCCATCATAAATTTGTGTGTGCACGTGTGTGTGTGTGTTTACACATATTGAAGAAGAAAAAAAAAGAAAAAAAAGAAGACTTTTTTGGTTCAAATTTTCCACTCACTCACACACACCTACATCCCCCCCCCCCCCCCCACCACACACACACACACACACACACACACCACACAAATTTGGGAAAGCTCATCACAGTCACCAGTCTTTAGGGTGTCGGCCTTCCCAGGTAAGACCCTATCAACACCCCCCCCCACACACACACACACACACACAGAGGCCAATCTTCACCCTCACCACACACACACACACACACTCACACACACACACAGAGGTCAATCTTTCCTATAAAATGGTTAAACCAGACGTGTGTAACAGAATTCATTGGAAAAAAAAAAAGAGAGAAAAGATACACTGACTCCTATTTGCCGAAAATGATTCGGAGGCTCCAGTACAGTTCATCTACTCGTGGACATGAGTGTAGCCAGCATGTTTCTCCAGTCTCCTGCTGTGCGGATGGCACATAATTTTGAAGGAAGTCAGCGCATTGTTAGTTTTAAGATTATGCCGTATACAAATACACGTTGTATGTGCGTATGTGTGTGCGCATGCGTGCGCTCGGGCGAGCGTGCGCATTGTGTGTCAGTGTTGGTGTGTGACAAAGAGAGAGAGAGTGAGGGGCTGATACAGTGATAGCTATATGAACTAAAACTAAGTACCGTGCCACATTTCCTAACGCTCTGAGAAGTCCAGCCAGAAGCAACAGTATCACAATTCTGAGCTTGTATACATATGCAGTGCATACAAACAAAGGCCCAACACTCGGCTTGTATCACAGATTGACATAAGTTTACATTTGGGCCAACAGCAAAGTGAGAGCTGTATTATCAATGGTTTCTCCAGTCAATGGGAAACCATTTACAGCTTAGTCTTTTGTGAAGGACAATGACTCTCAAACTAGGAGGCAAAATTGCACTGGCTCTTAGTGCTGCAGCCTTGTGGGCTAGTTGACCTTTGGGAACCATCCCAACGCCGACTGTCCTAAAACCCTCTTGGCCGAGAGAGTGGGGATGTACTTGGGCAAGACACTCTCCACTATAATCAAATTCTAGCCCAAATAGTCGGAACAGCAGTTGCCTCCTCTGCTGTTCTGATGGGGGTGGGGGGGGGGGAGTGCATACGAGAGAGACGGAGAGACAGACACAGAAACAGGGAA
>NC_134888.1:33199580-33204580 GCF_041734735.1 Babylonia areolata | reverse complement strand
ATACTTCATGTCTGTATTGTAATATACACGAAATATTCCGTGCATGTTGCTCCAGGAATTTAGGATGCTAAAATTGAATATTGCTAATTCTGAAAGTTTGATTCACAGTCTAATTGAATATTTGTTTTAATTATGTTTGCAGTTTACATTGTTTTATGTTCTTGCTGCTTCGAGCACAGTTGTTTTTTGTGTTTTTTTTTCGTCTTAAACCACACTGAGTTGACGTTAAACTGAAGAACACACACACACACACACACACACACACACACACACACACTGTATCAGTCATGCAACCACCTCTTCCCATCGACCCACTCTCCACCCCTCAACAACCCCCACGCACGCACACACATGTACTACTCCCGCCCCCCTCCCCCCCCTCCCCCCACCCCCGACCCTCCCCCTCCATTCCCCCCGTCTAATATCACTTACCAATGAAAAGACGTTAAACAAAAGGAAGAACACACACACACACACACACACACACACACACACAACACAACACACCGCAACGCGCGCGCGCACACACACACACACACACACACACACAACACAACACAACACAACACAACACACCGCAACGCACACACACAGACACACACAATACGCACGCACACACACACACACACACACACACACACACACACACACACACACACACACACACACACGGAGAAGGAAAATAATTCGACTCTTATTTTCTGTCGCCGAGGGACTGGACGATGTTTTTTTTGCCTCCACACCCACTGTCCCCGTTGTCTTCTAGCCTTGCCGGTCTGACAAGGATCACCGTGCACAGCCGATATCCCTTGTCAGTGAAACAGTAAGCGGTGTTTCCGCCTGCATCCTGGTTTTTCCTCTTCTAGCGTGCCGTTTTTTTCTCGGTCAGGAGGAAGGTGGCAGAATGGTTAAGACGCTCGGCTGCCAGTATTGCCGAGAGTTCATGAGGCCGGTGTGGGTTCGAATCCCGCTGTCGCTCTTTCTCCTACGGGTTTGATTGGAAAATCAGTTAAACTGGGTGTCTAGTCATTCGGATGAGACCATAAACCGAGGTCCCGTCAGTGTGCAGCATGCACTTCGCGCACTGAAAAAGAACCCATGGCAACGAGAGTGTTGTCCTCTGGCAAAATTCTGTCGATGAAGTCCACTCTGATAGGTACACAAATATATATGCGCGCACTCAAGGCCTGACTAAGCGCGTTGGGTTATGCTGCTGGTCAGGCACCTCACTGGTGCTCAGTAGATGGGGTGTAGCGTACATGGATTTGTCCGAACGCGATGACACTTCCTTGACAAACTGAAACTGAAACGTTTCAGCGGCCGGGGTACGGGTATGTGTGAAGGGGACGGCAGGGATGAGGTGGGGATGGGGAGGGTGGGGGGGGGGCGAAGCTTATTAGTGCTAATTTCAATGTTTATACATGATAGTCAATCGTGTCCGACTATGACCATCAGAACAGCAGAGGAGGCAACTGCTGTTCCGACTTTTTGGGCTAGAATTTGATAAAAGTGGAGAGTGTCTTGCCCAAGTTACATCCCCACTCTCTCGGCCAAGAGGGTTTTAGGACAGTCGGCGTTGGGATGGTTCCCAAAGGGCAGCTAGCCCACAAGGCTGCAGCACTAAGAGCCAGTGCAATTTTGCCTCCTAGTTTGAGAGTCATAGTCCTTCACAAAAAGACTAAGCTGTAAATGGTTTCCCATTGACTGGAGAAACCATTGATAATACAGCTCTCACTTTGCTGTTGGCCCAAATGTAAACTTATGTCAATCTGTGATATAAGCTCAGTGTTGGGCTTCAATGTACCATTCCAGGAAAGGTTCTTCAACACGCCTTCGTCTCGAGTCCCGTGTTAGTTTTGCCTGCCAAGAACGATTGCGGACCGATTGTAGACAAGGAAAACAAAAACTCCTGCTGTATGTATAACTGGACTTTCCTTGAAAGACATGTCCAAAGTGTGTAAGCGCAAAGGTTAATCATCCATTTGCTCGTTTTTGACTTTTTCAAGTTTTTCTTTTCTTTTTCTTATTCCTCTTCTTCTTCTTTCTTTCTTTCTTCCCGTTCTGGATACGTTTTTTTGTTGTTTGTTTCAGACTTCGGAGGTCCGATTGGATTTGTAGTCTCTCTCCCCCACCCCTCCTACACCCCACTTTCAGAACCCGCCCCCCCCCCCTTCCCTACCCCTCCTCCCCTCTCACCTTCGTTACACAAGCTTTCATACCTGTCATTATGATTCTGAAACTATTACTCACCTTATAATCACATGAACTCTCCCAACTCTCTCACTTCACGGCTGCCCACCCACACATAGAAACATAATTACTACACACACACACACACACACACACACACACACACAACAGAGAGAGAGGGAAATCATTGCCGATCCAGAACGAAATAAACAAGGTAAAGGTATATATATATATTTCCATACATACATGCACACATCTATGTACAAGATGATGACAATGATATTACAGTGTATTTTAATGGCGCAAACTCCCGGCCTTATGATGGGCCTTAAGCGCCTCACAAAACATAAATATGCTAAAATTCAATACACGACACAACAGAACACGAGTACACAGAAGAGAAAAAAAAATCTGTCTACACCAAGATAATACTACAAATTGCAAATATGAATAATCACATCAAAAGGCAAACAAACAACAAGAACTAAAAGCCCTAAACACACACACACACACACACACACACACACACACACACACACACACACACACACACACACACACACACACACACACACACGGGTGTGTAAGTAAAGTGGTTTATCGTCTCATCTGAATGACCACGTTAATGTGCGACTGTGTCTCTGTAATTATATTGGCGGTAAATTTAGATCCATTATCACTTGGAAAGGCCCCCGTTCTCTTTGCACTCACTTCAAAGCTCGCTTTGAACGGTGACTGTCTAGTTGTGTCATCAGTTATCACGGACTGAGAAGAAAACGACAACGACAAGTCTACTTTTAGCTGCACACACACACACACACACACACACACACACACACACACGCACACACGCACGCACACAACCACACAGACACAGACAGACAGACAGACAGACAGACACACACACACACACACACACATACACACACACACAAACACACAGAGGTAAAAGGATAATTGATACTGTAGTGAAAGGTACATAAGTAAATGTGTGTGTGTGTACGTGTGTGTGTGTGTGTGTGTGTGTGTGTGTGTGTCTGTGTGTGTGTGTGTACGTGTGTGTGTGTGTGTGTGTGTGTGTGTGTGTGTGTGTGTGTGTGTGTGTGTGTGTGTGTGTGTGTGTGCGTGTGTGCGCGCGCGCTTGTGTCAGCGGTTGCGTGCGTGCATCTCAGTTTGTGTGTGCGTGTGTGTGTGCGTGTACACCAGTGTATGCGTGTGTCAGTCTGCATTTGTATGCGCGCGCTCGTGTGTGTGTGTGTGTGTGTGTGTGTGTGTGTGTGTGTGTGTGTGTGCATTCGTGTGTGTGAGAGTGTGTGTATGTGTATGTAGTGTGTGTGTGTGTCTCAACGGCAAGTACGACACACACACACACACACACACACACACACACACTCACACACATAGACACACACACCGCCCTCAGCCATCCAAACACCACCACCTCACACACACACACACACACACACACACACACACACACACACTCACACACATAGACACACACACCGCCCTCAGCCATCCAAACACCACCACCTCACACACACACACACACACACACACACACACACACACACACACACACACACACAACAACAAAAAACTAAATGTAAGTACGCGCTGAATATTCTTACCTAAGTGTGACCATCGGCCTGAAGGAAAAGTACTATGTTCTGGACTGAAACAACTTGAAACGGTCACATGTGAGCGTTCACCGACGTCAAAAACCAACAATTACAACTCTGTACTTTCATCCTCTCTACCATTCGCTCAGTTGACTCTAAGGGCCACGCATTCCAAGACCATCCCCACCCCTCCTCACCCACCCTCCCAGCCAGCCAAGTCGAAGCACGCATGCGTCATGACCTGTAGTACGACGACCTATTTTTAGCAAGCTAGGAAACTCCGCGGTGGATGGATACAAAAGCAGACGTACCTGAGAGACCCGCTGAGAGTTTTGGATAACATAAATGGTTCGTGATGTTTGGTTTGGTTGGACACATGTTGACAGTTGTGCTCGCTGCAGGTCGGCCTTACGTGCTGGCAGTTTTCCAACAGGCCTACCGCTGCGGTGTGGAGCTAGTGTACACAGAAGTTTGAAATGTTCGGAACTTCTTTCGAGAGAAATCTGTGGTGGTGACATTGCCGCGACGGCGGAGTGTGTGTGTGAATACATGTGTGTGTATCAGTAGATGTGAGTGGATAATTTTTTTACTGACCGGAGCGGTACAAATGATTGTTTGCCAAGACTGAAAGTAAAGGTAAGGCATGCGTCGTTTGGTTTTTGTGTGGGCTACTGTTGAGGGGAATAATTGTGAGATACTGCCGGCTATGTATACACTGTTGTTTCTTAAGTCGTGTGTGTGTGGGTTTTGTTTGTTTTTATTTCGATGGTCGTGGGGTGGGTATGGGGGCCTAGCGTGGTGGTGGTAGGTGGGGGGATGGCGGGACAGGTAGGGGAAGGGGGAGGGGGGAGCTGTGATGGAGGAGGGGGAGAGGGAGAAAGAAAAAAAAAGTGATATCATCGCAGTAAAACAACTTTGAGCAAAACATATTCACGAAAAATCAAGGCAAGGCTTAAGAAACAACATCAAAATCGTCAGACACTGTACATATATATATATATATATATATATATATATACAGCTCCCCTCGCCCACACACACAGGGAAGCGCGGCTTACTAGTACACAAATGCATACACACACATGTACACACCATTGAACGGCACACACACACACATGATTTCTGAGCCCTTTTGTCTGGACAAACATTGTTGGAGAGCAAAATCAATTAAGATATCAGCTTACTTGA
>NC_134888.1:33184580-33192080 GCF_041734735.1 Babylonia areolata | reverse complement strand
GTGTATCTTATTTCATAATTTGCGAAGCCATCTAATCACAACTATACAGCAGTATGATCATCAACCAAATGTGATCTCTAGAAAAATACAAAACAATATCCTAAAACCCAGTGATTTATTCACCTGCGATGACTGTCAAAAAACACTCGCCAACTATGTTTTTCAGTGCATGCGTATTAGATGACCGTTTATTTCTTTGTTCCCTTTGTTCTTGTCCATTAATCCTTCGGGATTTTATGACAATAAATGAAGTCAAGTCAAGTCAAGTCAAGTCAAGTCAAGTCAAGTCAAGTCACACTGGAATAAAGCCGGACCTGTGCCGGTGTAGTTAAAGTAGGAGTGACTGCATGATTTACCAGAACTTAGATGAGTAACATCCCTTCACTGACGATCGTACATATATATGTGTTATCAGCAGGCAAGGGGTTAAAAAGGACTGTGCAGCGTAGGATTGAATTGAACGAGCTGTGGAAGGAAGGCATCCTGTTGGATACTGTCACATATATTATATTGATTGTAGACATGTACTTAATGCATTAATTTCTTTCCATATTTGAATGTGTTCGAGGCACAGTATACTTGAAAAGACATGCCAGTCAACACAACACAACACAACGCAACGCAACGCAACGCAACGCAACGCAACGCAACGCACCGCAACGCAACGCAACGCAACGCACGCACGCACCGCAACGCAACGCAACGCAACGCACGCACGCACGCCAATGTTTTTTAAACAAAACTTAAATCAGTAATTTTCACACACACACACACACACACACACACACACACACACACCGCAACACACACACATATTTTGTCCTAAAACAATTCATTTTCCATCTGCAGATTAGAGAAATGATTTGCCTCTTATGAAAATCATTATGGTAATGTTTTCCCATGAAACCATATATTTTCTTTATGTTCTTATGTAACTCCGAGTTACCCTTGTGTTTTTCTTCAAACTGAAATTTTGACCATTGGACTTTTTCTACCATAGTGTAACACATTCCTGTAGTGAAAGCGAAATATTTAAATCTAACTCCGTGGAGCTTCTAGCTCACACACACAACGCAACACACACACAACAACACAACACAACACAACACACACACACACACACAACACACACACACACACACACACACAACACACACACACACACACACACACACACACACACTGTAGTGTAATCTTTCGTGTCAACGCAGGTTGAGGGGCTGGCAATAACGACAGGGCCCTCTCACAGCAAAACAGAAGTGCCGTGATAACAAGACCACGTCTGTTCCCTGACATCTGACGACGTTGTCAATTGATACAAGTGCTCAACAGTCCACAGCGTCACTCCGCCATTAGTATGTTCATAGCGGCGTGTGTGTGTGTGTGTGTGTGTGTGTGTGTGTGTGTGCCTCTGTATGTGTGTGTGTGTGTGTGTGCGAGTGTGAGTGTGTGCGCGCATGTATATGTGTGTCTAAAAAATGTGTGTTTTTAAGGAATGTATTTTTTTTAATCTAAGCATTATTTACTTAATATTTTTATTGTTTGGTGGGTCATGCTTTTTTTTTTTTTTTTTTAATTCATCCTATGAACGCATTGGATTGAGCTGTTGTGATGTTTTATGTTATGTTTATATCTGGCTCGATGATGTAAGGCGCTTTGAGCAGCATTAGTACTGGATATCGCGCCATAGAAAAGTTATGAATTATTATTGTTAATTATTATCTTCGGAAAAAAGCACAAATTTTTGTCTTGTTTCCCAGACTGCCCCCCTCCCCCCCCCTTTCTCTCTATCTCTCTTTAACTCTCTCCATACGAACGGCGAAAGAGACGATGTAAACAGCATTTCACCCCAGTTACCATCATCAAAATATTGCAAGCGGAAGGCTCTTATACTGAAGAGGTGAATGTCGACAAAGAATACCACAATTCTGACGACGGAAGCTAAAGGTTGGGTCATTGAGACACCCACTGGACATCCGAGGGGTCTGTGTAGAGGAGAAGAGAGTACTGGCCGTACTGAGTGAGTTAATCTTCCCATTCTCTTCATCTCTCTCCGTTTCTCACCCTGTCCACATCCGTGTCCCCACCCTGTGTGCGTGTGCGTGTGCGTGCGTGCGTGCGTGCGTGCGTGCGTGCATTTTTTCTTCTTTTATCATTAAGGAAACATTTATTTGTTTATCACGGTTACCGTTCTCATTATGATTATTATGATCGCTATTGTGATTATGATTATCATTATTATTAGACTAGGTTGATTATAGCAGCAGCAGCAGTAGTAGTGGTAGTAGTGGTAGTCAGTTGCTGTTGCTGCTGTTGCTGTAGTAGTAGCAGTAGTAGTAGTAGTAGAAGCAGCCTTGTTCTTCTTGAGCACATGTTCATCTCACTGGTACATAATCAAAAGGCACAGGCATGAAATGATTCCCATCTATCTATCTGTCTATCTGTTTATCTATCTAGATGAATATGTGTCTATCTATCAGTGCCCTCATAAATCAGCAGTAGTGTTCTTTCTTTCTTTCTTTCTTTCTTCCTTCCTTGCTTTAATTTATTGTCTTTTTACTTTGGAGTGCTGTCACACGTATCAGCAGCAGTATGTATTGAGGAGGGAACACGCAACCACAGCAGGAACGATAGGAATTTTGTCAGTCAGTCAGGTCAGCGTCAGTTGATAACCCATTCAGTGAACTCCAGCACCGCGGAACAACGCAGTGACTCTTCACACGTGTCAATAGGCATTGGAAAGAGCAAACGTAGAGTTCTATGCACAGCCAGGATAAAGGGATTCGCGAACCAAGACTGACAGGGTAGTGACATTAATTAATTTACGAACGACACCTCATCTTAGGGGGGTGATATCAATATATAATCCTATGGGGGGAAACGTGCGCGTGTGAATGACTGGTGTGAAAGCGGTTAGATTTGTCCCTGCACAGGATTCAGCGCTATATAAATACTATCATTATTATTATTATTATTAAACCCACCCAGAAACGTTGTTGGGGAATGGGGTGGGATGGCCACCTGGAACAGTAGTGCCACATATTGATACCACCCAGTGTGGGCAACGTGAAATGCCAGTGTTTGTCAGTAAAATGTTGGGCGTCTCTTGACTGTGTGTTATGGGGGTTTGTGATGACCAGCCGTACAATATATTTTTTTTCCGCCGAAAGGTCGTGTTGCTGCTGCAGTGTGTGCACGTGCATTGTCATGATACAACAGGTGACCCCGGGTTCCAGTGTGGGACCCATAGACATATTTCTGTGGTGGGACCCATAGATATAGATATATATATATATATATATATATATCTCAGTGTGGGACCCATAGACATATATATCTCAGTGTGGGACCCATAGACACACACACGCACACACACACACACACACACACACACACACACATATATATATATATATATATATATATATATATATATCAGTGGTTGGACCCATAGACATATATATATATATATATATATATATATATATATGTCAGTGGTTGGACCCATAGACACATGTATATATATATCCCAGTGGTGGGACCCATAGACATATGTATATATATATCAGTGGTGGGACCCATAGACATATGTATCTCAGTGTGGGACCCATAGACATATACATCTAGTGGTGGGACCCATAGACATATATATCCCAGTGGTGGGACCGCTGTCCGCCTGTGGGAAGGAGGAAGGTGGCAGAATGGTTAAGACGCTCATCTGCGAATACAGTGGGTCCTTTAGGGTCTGGGTTCGAATCCCGCTCTTGCCTTTTCTCCCAAGTTTGACTGGAAAATCAAACTGAACGTCTAGCCATTCGGATGAAACGATAAACGGAGAGTCCCGTGTGCAGCACGCACTTGGCGCACTGAGGAAGAACCTGCGGCAACTAGAGTAAGATAAGATAAGATAAGACTAACTTTATTCTCTCCAACTGGAGAAATTTGGTCAGGTGCATTATCACAACATAGACAAGTAAACAACATGGGGACCCTAACTGTAAAAGTCAACAACAGCTTTTACGAATATTACGAAGATACAAGTGTAAAAAATATCACATATACCGTTTCATACATACATCCACACACTGCAGGTAATAACTAGTATTCTTAATGTAAAAACAGAAAGAATTAAGAAACATTATTTGAATATAATTATAAACATAGCCTGCTATACTGCACATTGATCATAATTGACAGATAAGATAAGAATAAAGATAAATTGCGGAAAACCGCAACCAGATAATCAGCACACACCCGCACACCCCCCCCCCCCCCCCACCCCCCACACACGAGTGTTGTAGTCTGGCAAAATTATGTGGAAGAAATCCACTCTGATAGGGGCACAAATACATATGAAATGCACTCAAGGCTTGGCAAAGCGCGTTGGGTTATGCTGCTGCTGGTTAGGCATCTGCATAGCAGATGTGGTGTAGCGTATATGGATTTGTCCGAACGCAGTGACGCCTCCTTGAGAAATTGAAACTAAAAGTTTTAGGAAGGCAGTGCATGGCTGACATACCAGTGTGAGGTCGTCGTCTTTCCGTCCTGATGTGGTGGTAGCTTCATGGCAGAATTTAAAAAAAACAAAAGAAAAAAAAAAACCCAACCAACCAAACAAACAAACATCATTATTCGTTGTCCTGCAGTTCCCGATCTCGGTCTTTTAAATTTTACAGGTATCTCACAACAGACTGCTGCTTTATCTCAAAATCATTCTGAAAATTCCAACGTTTCGTCTCCAGTCACAATGTCCCAAACGTAAGTTGATTTTCCTCCGCCAATGTTTGGAGCATGTGTGTGATCCAATCAGCTCTTCCCTACTTTCGTTCATTATTCGACGGGCGCAAT
The DNA here is from genome assembly GCF_041734735.1 of Babylonia areolata. Classification (NCBI taxonomy): domain Eukaryota; kingdom Metazoa; phylum Mollusca; class Gastropoda; order Neogastropoda; family Buccinidae; genus Babylonia; species Babylonia areolata. Next base: position 33,187,232 of record NC_134888.1, on the reverse strand, counting down.
AGCTGAGTGGTTAAAACGTTGGACTTTCAATGTGAGGGTCCCGAGTTCGAATCTGGGAAACGGCGCCTGGTGGGTAAAGAGTGGTGATTTTTCCGATCTCCCGGGTCAACATATGCGCAGACCTGCTTGTGCCTGAACCCTTTTCGTGTATTTTCGCAAGCAGAAGATCAAATACGCACGTTAAAGATCCTGTAATCCATGTCAGCGTTCGGTGGATTATGGAAACAAGAACATACCCAAGCTCGCACCCCCCCGAAAACGGAGTATGGCTGCCTACATGGCGGGGTAAAAACGATCATAGACGTAAAAGCCCACTCGTGTGCATACGAGTGAGTTTCAGTTTCAGTTTCAGTAGCTCAAGGAAGCGTCACTGCGTTCGGACAAATCCATATACGCTACTCCACATCTGCCAAGCAGATGCCTGACCAGCAGCGTAACCCAACGCGGTCAAAAGTTGACTCACAATACGAGTGAACGTAGAAGATGCAGCCCACGAACGAAGAAGAAGAAGAAAAAGAAGAAGTTAATTGTTCAAAATTGTGAGGGACCCAACGGGCACAATGGTTCGCAACGCCAAGATGATGAGGGACAATAACATTGACACTTCCCGATGACACGTTTAGTGTATTCTCTATTTCAACATAGGTAATTCTTGGATTCCCAGTCTTACCTTACCTGGGATACCTTCTCTGGAGTAACTACCCGTTACTGGATCGCAATAGTCATCACCTGCGAGCGTCTCTATCTCCCCAAATTGAGTTTTTTTGAATCGTTAAAAAACTGCCATTCTCCACGGAGACTGCTTGTCAAAGCAAAGAGATCAACTCCATGAGCTTTCGCTTAACGATTTCACCTGGAAGAAGTCCCAACAAATCATAGAATGTCACGCTCTGAAAGGACCACGTTTCTTGAGGGAAAGTAATCACCGTGACCTAGCTTTTTTTTCTTCCTTTCTTGAGCAAAATAGGTTTTCAGGAATGGAATGATGCTTGGCATCATAGCTTTGATATCGTTCCTCTCTAGTGTGACGTTAATTAGGATGTACACACACACACACACACACACACACACACACACACACACACACACACACACACACACACACACACACACACACACACACACACACACACACACACACACTATATATATATATATATATACCTTTTATTTACCTTTGTGCTAGTTGAATCGGTAGCATACTTAAGCAACGGTGACTTTAAGTTGTAAACCTTGTAAATGGAGAGAGTTACCACTCATTATTGTGTTTTATATATATATATATATATATATATATATATATATATATATATATGTGTGTGTGTGTGTGTGTGTGTGTGTGTGTGATAAAAAAAACAACAAAAAACAACAACACTGTCCAGCTGCAAATATTTCGGCGTTTGCCTTCCTCAGTGCTTGTGAATGAAAGTGACGTATTATAGAAACACGTCATCACTACGACACACACACACACACACACACACACACACTTATTTACATATATAAAACTGAAAACCTTGTAAATGCCAGCTCGACTGTGCTGTACCAGCTACCAGTGGTACTAGCCAAGTCACGCAGACTGATAGGTATACGTGCTGTTACTAATCCAGTGTGTAGTCATGTGTATGGTCATAACCTGCCCGTTGTCCACAAAATAGACAAGAAGCTGTGTTCTAACGAGCACAGACTGTAGCGATTGATTCATTGAAAAAACAAACAAACAAAAAACAAAACAGCACATTATTGCCATGGCCTTAACTTGTCAGTTAGCCCCAGAAGGGAAGAACAAAATACCGAGCAAAGACACAGGAAGTGCAGTTTAAAAAAGCTTTGTTGGGCGGGGTTCTTCTTCGGACGATCTCACCGTTAAGGCCCAGGTTCCCGGTAAGGACTGTGGAAAGCCCACATTGTGTTGTCGTGGTCCTGTGTGTGCTTGGTGACTGACACATTCGTCAAGCTGTGTCACGTTGGCCCCCCAACTCAGTGGACTGATGGCCTAGACGTATCTGTGGGAACCCTGCGTAATAAAGTTTTGCTTACTGATTGTGGAGTGTTAGCCTAGACATAACGTGTCCGCATAGGAAGCGAGAGAATCTTAGCACACTGGTTCGAATCACACCGGCAGTCGCCAGTATTTTCTCCTCCTCCATAAGGCCTTGAGTGGTGGTCTGGGCGCTAGTAATTTGGATGAGATGATAAACCAAGGTCTCGTGTGCGGCATGCATTTAGCGCACTTAAAAGAACCCACGGCAACAAAAGGGTTGTCCCTGGTAAAATTCTGCAGAAAAATTCACTTCGACTAGAAAACAAATAAAATTGCAGGCAGGAAAAAAAAAAGGGGGTGGGGCGGGGGGGTGGGGTGGGGGGATTAGGGGAAGGGGGGTGGCGCTGTCAGGGAGAGCGCGTCGCTACACTACAGCGCCACCCATTTTTGTGTATTTTTTTTCTTGCGTGCAGCTTCATTTTAGAGCTGTCCCTATTGTCTGGTTTGCCTGCGTCATCCATTCAGCCCTTTCAGCGCATACAAAACTCTGCTACCCGACTCGTCCTTAGAAAGAAAAGATCTGAGCACTTCACTCCTATTTTGCAACGTCTCCATTGGCTCCCTGTCTCACACAGAATAAAGTGTAAGATCAGCACTCTATGTTAAAA
>NC_134888.1:33169580-33174580 GCF_041734735.1 Babylonia areolata | reverse complement strand
TTATTGCTGTCGCAAGGATAGACTGGAAGACTTGGCAATGCCTAAAGTCTTTATCCTTGAGTAATAGAGTTTAATAAAGTTCTTTAACCTTAAATCTTGATCTCTCTCACTCTCTCTCTCTCTCTTGGGGCTTTTTTGCACAAAGCGATACAATTTCGTGCTCACGATCTGCCTCTGAATGCCTATTATTATTTCTCGCTTCTTCTTCTTTTCTTTCCGTTACACGACCAACATCGACTTGCCGATGACTCTGTCGTGGTTCATGCATGCTGGGTATTTTCGTGTCTCCATAACCCACCGAACACTGACATGGGTTACAGGTTCTGTAACGTGCGTATTTCATCTTCTGCGTGCGTATACACACGGAGGGGGTTCAGGCACTAGCAGGTCTGCACATACGTTGACCTCAGTGGGAGACAGGAAAAATCTCCACCCTTTACCCACCAGGCGCCATTACCGAGATACGAACCCGGGACCCTCAGATTGAAAGTCCAACGCTTAAACCACTCGGCTATTGCACTCGTTTTGCTTTCTTCTCAATGCCCTCTCTGTCTGACCTTCTCCTTCCCTCCCCCCCATCTCTGTCGTCCCCCCCTCCCCTATATTCTGTGTTGGGTGGGGAGGTGGGGGGGGGGGGGGCTGGAGGAGGGGGGAGCTCGTGGAGGGAGAGTGTGGCATACAAACGGGGAGCGCGAGTTGTATGAGGAGCAGCAGGGTCGTGGAACATCCGGGTCCGCACAGACCAGGAAGCATTCGGGAGGGTGATGGTGTGTGGAAGGGGGTGGGGAGGGAGGGTGGGGGCAAGGTGAGGGGGGGAAGGGGGGGACGGGATGGGGTGGGGGGGTGGAGGATGACAGAAGAGCGATTGTGGGCAGCGAGGCGTTTCTTTCTGAGTACTGTGTCCGGCCGGCTTTCCTGTTGATAAGATACAAGCCCCGCCGGCCACGTCAGCCATTGTGTGTTTGTGTATGTGTGGGGGAGAAAAAAAAGGTAAACTATTATGTTGCGTTGTGTTGTTCTGCGTTGTATTGTGTTGTTCTGCGTTGTGTTGTTCTGCGTTGTGTTGTGTTGTTCTGCGTTGTATTGTGTTGTTTTGCGTTGTGTTGTTCTGCGTTGTATTGTGTTGTTCTGCGTTGTGTTGTGTTGTTCTGCGTTGTGTTGTGTTGTTCTGCGTTGTGTTGTGTTGTTCTGCGTTGTATTGTGTTGCTTTGCGTTGTGTTGTTCTGCGTTGTGTTGTGTTGTTCTGCGTTGTATTGTGTTGCTTTGCGTTGTGTTGTTCTGCGTTGTATTGTGTTGTTCTGCGTTGTATTGTGTTGTTCTGCGTTGTATTGTGTTGCTTTGCGTTGTGTCGCGATTTGCTGTGCGTTGGGTTGTGCTCGATTTTTTGTTTGTTTGTTTTTTTGTTTTGTGTGTGTGTGTGTGTGTGTGTGTGTGTGTTTATCTTCAGTTTAACGTCATTCACTATAAGTGTTTTTTAGACGGAAAGGAGTAAAGTAGTGGATAAAGGAAAGGGAGTGCATGTGAATATTAGTGTAAAAAAGTGTTCATGTTATGTATCAGAGGAAAGGTATATTATTATAAGAAAAAATCTAAAGAGATTGTGGTGTGTGTATTGAATGAGGTGTCATGGGAGGGAGAATATGTACATGCATATCAACAAGTATTAACCTACAACAATGTAAATATAAATAACAACATTAATTATAATACATCAAATCGGATACCAATTGGACTGGAGTTTAAAATTTCTGAAAACATTCTAAGCAATGAATAATCATTCAAAATCTTTCAGTGGCTAATGAAATATTGGAAGAAAAGTCATCAACTACATCTTTTGGAATTAACGGTCTTATGCTCGGACAATGAATGAGTAGTTGGCTTACAGTTATTTGCTTACCGCATATACATTTTATATTTTTAGAAAATATTGTACGAAAGGCATTTAAACGAAGTCTATAAATTAGACTTGTAATTTGTCTCGAATGTGCTGCTGGTGTCGAATTCAGAAAATGTTTGGGATTAGCTGCATTCTTTGTGTTTACACAACAGTGGTAATATTGTGTGTGTGTGTGTGTGTGTGTGTGTGTGTGTGTGTGTGTGTGTGTGTGTTGCTGTGCTGTGATGTGCATGTTATTCTGTGTGATTGTGCTGTGCTGTGATGTGTTATGTTGTGCTGCTCTGTTTTGTGCTGTGCTATTATCTGCTAAGTAGCGCTGATCTCTGTTGTGTTATTTTTGTGCTGTGCTATTCTGTATTTTATTGTACCACTATTTTACTTCCTTTTTATAGTCACGACACACAATTTCTTCGTGTGAAATGTGGGCTGATCCACACGGGGGAGACATGTCACAATCTAGACAACCTTTTTTTTCTGCCCCATCATCTGCACCGTTTCAGTGGCATTACTCCCACGCCGCTCATTTAGATTCCCCCATCCACGGTCACACCCGGGTTCGTCCGTCACAGTTCCAGCGTCAGCAGTTCGCAGGGAACCATCGATGTTAGGTAACCAGGAGGCCACACACCAGAGGAGACCCTGCACTGCTGCTGAGTCACTTCGGTGGTGTTCAGTGGTGCCTGTTTAGATAACCTTTTTTCATTTACCAACCTGCGTTGATGTATTTCTTTTTCAATTATAGTATTCTATTTTTTTTAGAATTCAGTTTATTACATTTATACACGACAAATAAAAAGCAAAAGAAACATGAAAAAGCAACAGTCTGTCTGGAAGGAAAGTAGCATTCAAATGACAAGCAATCCAATCAGCCTAAATTTGTGCCTCCATATGCACACGCAAAGACATACGTATCGATATGTATACAGAAAATGTCAAGCCAGTGGGGAAACAAAGTACACCTGCAGGTTCTCACAATCTGACTGTATCTGATTGGTTTTGAGAAACATTTCTACAGGCTTGTGTTTGGATTCTGTTCCAGAGGTTTCCTGTAATCTTAATGCTTAGTCTTTTGTGTTGGACTATGACTCTCAAACTAGGAGGCAAAATTGCACTGGCTCTTAGTGCTTCAGCCTTGGGGGCTAGTTGGCCTTTGGGAACCATCCCATCACTGACTGTCCTAAAACCCTCTTGGCCGAGAAAGTGGGGATGTAACTTCGGCAAGACACTCTCCACTATAATCAAATTCTAGCCCAGACAGTCGGGCCAGCAGTTTCCTCTGCTGTTCTGATGGTCATAGTGGAACACGACTATCATAAAAATGCATGTTCAATGAAACATTTAGATACCAAAAAAAGTAGTTAATAACGCTAGCCCCGTTATGTGCAACGTAAGTAAATTCACCAGACTCATCCCTTGGCGAAAAACAAACGTTCAAAAGTAATAATGAGAATTGTTCACATACATTCAAGAGAGAGAGACAGAGACAGAGACACACACAGAGAGAGAGAGAGTTCTGGTTTGTTTTCAAAGACGGTGTTGCCCGAATGAAACCGAGACGAAGATCATTTGACTGACGCAGGGTATGCAGACTGGCGTGCATGACGGATTGAAGTCTTGTTTGCAGGGAAAATACTTCCGCCACCCTAACCCCTCTCCCACCCCCACCCCCACCCCCTTCTTTTCTTTGTCCCATGGAAAATCAGGGATCCGCGCGCGCGATTGTGTTTGTTTATTTGTTTGTGTGTGTGTGTGTGTGTGTGTGTGTGTGTGTGTGTGTGTGTGTGTGTGTGTGTGTGTGTGTGTGTGTGTGAATAGAATAGAATAGTATACTTTTTATTGTCATAAAACCTCAAAGTTTATAAGACACAATGAAACATAAACATGAGCATATTAAGAAGAGAAACATTCATGAACAAATTTCGCCAGCCTTGGCTGTATTTCTGTTAGAAGGATCAATTCACTAGGCTTTGCATTTGGACGACATATATCGATTAGGAATCTGTGTCTGTAAGTATTGTACTTCACACAATTGTCTAAAAGGTGAATCTCATCTTCTAAACTGTTACAAGTATCACACAGTCTTTGTTCTTTCGGTGTATTTTTATATCTTCCCTGTTCGATTTGTAAGTCATGGGCGCTGATTCGTAACATGGTCAGTGCTTTCCTGTGTTGTGTATTTGTTGTATTCTTTAAATACAGTTCAATTTTATAATTTGTCACAGCGTTCTTGTAAAATGCTAATTTAGATGAACTGTCATGTTTCTGTTTCCAAAATTTTATATATTCATTTTCAAGCTTCTTGGATGCAGCATGCTTTAACCTTTTAAAACTAAAAGTGAACTGATTTTTCCAAACATGATCTAATCCAGTGCTAGTTAATACATTTCTTATGAAAAGTAACCACTGAACATTTTCATTTGTTTGACGATACATGCAGTTATACGTTGTGTATACAAGTGAATTTTGAGGAAGCTCTAATATGTGTATCCAATAGCCAATAACTTGACATATTATTTTTAGGCTAATAGGAAATCTTCCTAATTCTCCTAAAACGGGGAGAACCATTGCTCTTTTATCTACACCAAGTAACTGCTTACAAAACTTGACATGAAGTCTTTCATGTGGAAATTTGTTGAAAAGACAATTACTGAATAATTCGAATAAATTAAACGATACATTTCCTGTAACATCATATGGGAACCAAACTTCTGCTCCATATGTTGAAATAGGCGTTATCAAAGTATCATATAACTGACACATGATATCTATATTCATATTTGTATTACGAAATGTTCTGAGTAGCACATGTAGAGCCTTATTTGCTTGATTTTTTTAAGATGACCTTGTGCTCGACTTAAGTTGCCATTTCTATGAAATATAACCCCTAAATATTTATATTCTTCTGCTGTTTCAATTATGTCCTCTCCACATTTAAAATGTAGGGGTATTTTAGGGACAGTTTTTGAAAAAAAACGATTACTTTTGTCTTGTGTGTGTGAGTGTTTGTGTGTGTGTATGTGTGTTGGTGTCTTTTTATTGTTGTTGTTGTTGCTGCTGCTGTTTTGTGTGCATGTGTGTGTGTGTGTGTGTGTGTGTGTGTGTG
>NC_134888.1:33144580-33164580 GCF_041734735.1 Babylonia areolata | reverse complement strand
CAGTCCACACTACGCCACACTACACCACGCCACACCACACCCCACACACACCACACACCACACCACACCACACCACACCACACCACACCACACCTCACCACACCACACCACACCACACCACACCACAACACAACACACCTCACCACACCTCACCACAACACAACACACCACACTACAACACACCTCACCACACCACACCACCACACCACACCACACCAGTCCACACTACGCCACACTACACCACGCCACACCACACCACACCACACCACACCACAACACAACACACCTCACCACACCTCACCACAACACAACACACCACACCACAACACACCTCACCACACCTCACCACACCACACCACACCACACCACAACACAGCACACCACACCACACCTCACCACAACACAACACACCACACCACAACACACCTCACCACACCTCACCACAACACAACACACCACACTACAACACACCTCACCACACCACACCACACCACACCACACCACACCTCACCACACCTCACCACAACACAACACACCACACCACACCACACCAGTCCACACTACGCCACACTACACCACGCCACACCACACACCACACCACACCACACCACACCACACCTCACCACACCACACCACACCACACCACATCTCACCACACCTCACCACACCACACCACACATCACCACACCACACCACACCACACCACACCACACCACACCACAGCATTGTCACATCAGTATCATCATCATTCCATCGCCATCGCCATCATCATCACCAACATCCTCCTCACCACATCATCATCATCATTATCATAATCATTATCATAATCATTATCATAATCACATTTTCATCTGCATCACATCAACACCATACCACACCACACCACACCTTTCTACACCACGCCACAAGTGGAGTAACGCGTCCGCATAGGAAGCGAGAGAATCTGAGCGCGCTGGTTCGAATCACAGCTCAGCCGCCGATATTTTCTCCCCCTCCACTAGACCTTGAGTGGTGGTCTGGACGCTAGTCATTCGGATGAGACGATAAACCGAGGTCCCTTGTGCATCATGCACTTAGCGCACGTAAAAAGAACCAACAGCAACAAAAAAAGTTGTTCCTGGCAAAATTCTGTAGAAAAAATCCACTTCAATAGGAAAAACAAATGAAACTGCACGCAGGAAAAACTATAAAAAAAAAAATAAAAATAAAAAAGGGTGGCGCTGTAGTGTAGCGACGCGCTCTCCCTGGGGAGAGCAGCCCGAATTTCACACAGAAATCTGTTGTGATAAAAAGAAATTCAAATACAACATCATCACCACCACATCGTCACATCATCATCATCATTATCATCACATCATCATCATCACAACGTCACACATGCGCAGAATCATGCTGACCTTCCTCTGTCAGACGCAAGGTATGCTGTGTGTTGTGGGCGTAGCCACAAGATGTCAATCATGACGTCAGTGCTTGACGTATTCGTCTATATATGCATGTGAAGCTAACACTGAGTTCAGTATCAGTTCATGTTCGTTCGTCTGAGAGGTAAGTTGGGCGCTTGGTGTGTGTGTGTGTGTGTGTGTTGTGTTGCGATCGGAGTGACTCTTCGTGAGTGAGTGTGTGTGTCTGTATGGTGTATTGCGAGTGAGTGCTTGTGTGTGTGTGTGTGTTTGTGTGTGTGTGTGTGCTTTGACTTAAGATCTCTCTCTCTCTCTCACTCTCTCTCTCTCTCTCTCTCTCTCTCGCTCTCTCTCTCTCTCCCCATGTTCTTATTTGTCTCATTTTATGTATCAGCCTCTCTCTCTCTCTCTCGCTCTCTGCTTCCTTTGTATCCATGTATCTGGCTGCTTATGTTTCTATTTTTCTTTCTTTTGTCAATCTCTATAGGGTCATGTGTGTGTGTGTGTGTGTGTGTGTGTGTGTGTGTTCCAGGAACGATGATCTGAAACTTCGAAACGCAAGAAACGTCTACACGCCTTTTGCCAGAATGGAATGCCCACGTCTGCCCTGTCGTCTCTTCTGTCTGACTGTGGTGGTAGCGCTGACCTCCGCCGGCCCTTTGCTGCCAACATCCACCTCTCCCCTCACCCGCACACCTGACGGTGATGGCACCAACACAGGAACCCCAACCTCTGGCGTGGAGAGCGGCAACTCCAGCAGTAACAGCAGCCAACACGACAGTCCCACCAATCTGACATCCACACCGCCCCCCGTGAACTCCCACACCACCACCTCCTCCCCTCCCCGGTTGACCCGATGTCGGTACGACCTGACAGAACACGTGCGCAACGAGAACTTTGAGGTGGACGGTGAGAATCTGCCGATGCTGATGAAGCAGTACCTGGTGGACAAGAGCGAATCCCGGTGTTACTTCACCAGGCGGGATCTGGAGAGTGTGATGGATCCTTCCGCCACCAGTGACGCCATCGTGGCCTTCGCCGTCGGCTGTCTCAACCCCCAGGGGACGGACGTGGTGTTCATGGAGGACGACGAAGCTGAGGAGCTGGACGCCTCTTCCCGTCCTGCCACGTCCGGAAACAGTTCTGTCCCTTCCGAAACAGGAAGTGAGGAGCAGAGGACCGGAAACATGTCATCACCTTACCGGTGGTACCCACACGCCATTTCCTATTTGCAGACGATTTACTGTCGGATCAACCTCAAAGCTGTGGATATCTTGGCCAACATGTCGGAGCTGCGCGTGTTAACGGTGATCGCCAACAGAGCCTGGAACCTGAGCGAGGTGGTGGAGAAGCCCGAGCTGTGTCGGGCCTTTAGGAACGTGGTGGCATTGGGCATCCTGAGAGACTGGACCACCAGCACTTACCTGCCCCACCTGGCGCTGTGTGCTGACTACCTGCACAACCTGGTAGAGATGGACTTCACCAACGACAGTCTGACGTCGTTCCCTCAAGTGCTCCACACGGCGATACCCAACCTGAGGGCTCTGGAGATGGGCGACAACAACCTGACGGCCCCCGTGGACTTCCCCTGGCCCCCAGGATTCGCCACATTGCCCCGGAACATGAGCAGAACGTACCAGTTCAACATCCATTACAACTTTGACAATTCTTTCGACATGCAGCCTAACCTGTTCCGCAGAGTCTATCTCCTGAATGGCAACAGAATAACCAACCTGACTCATTTTCAGTTCCACAGTGATTTCCAGTATATATCCATAGAGCGAAATGGACTGAAAGAAATCGCTGCTGATGTTTTTGATAACGTGCCATCACTTCAGTTTCTAAGCTTGGCTCACAATGACCTGGAATTGCTTCCAGAGAATGTGTTTGCTCGTCTGGTGAATCTGAGGAGATTGGACCTCCAGGGCAACAAACTGGTCAGTCTGCCGACTCCTGTCTTCAGCACCGTGAGAAAGCTGGAGCTTCTGGACCTGGGCCACAACCACCTGCAGGTCATCCAGGAGGGTCTGTTCACTAGACTCCAGGAACTGACCCGTGTCAGCCTGAAGAACAACCAGATTGTGGAGGTCCGGAAAGAAGCCTTCACCACCCACGCCGTCAAGCTGAAGCAGTTGGAGCTGCAGCACAACCCGCTGAGGACCTTCCCGGTCATCGTGCTTCTGCTGAGAGGTCTGCTCCACACATACCTGGACTACACCAACATCCAAGTCCTGGACTTCGTGGACATCAGCAGCCAGACCACCCTGTCCGTGCTGGCGGACGCGCTGAAGAACCCAACCACAGGCGAGTTTGTCAACGTCAGAGAGAACCCCGACTTCCAGAAGATCATCTCTCTGAAGAACAGCCAGCTCCGATCTGTGGCTCTCTACAATGAGTCGCGAGAAACCACGGGCATCTTCCTGCTGGTCATCCAACACTTCACCATTCAGCTGGACGGGTCACCACTGGCCTGTGACTGCCACATCCTCAACGTGACCCACACACTGCAGGAGTGGAAGGAGAACAAAATACTGACGGGAAATGAAGCTTGTCTGGAGGGCTGGCAGTGCGCCTGGCCCTCTGAGCTATCGGGGAAACCCGTGGCTGTCCTGAGGGACGAGGAGACTTACTGCCCTTTGAAGGAGGAAGATGGCGGTGGACAGTCGTCCTGTCCGGAAGGCTGCGAGTGTTACGTGCGGACCAAAGTCCACACTGTCATCGTGGATTGTCAGAGTGGAGGTCAGTGGTTTTTATTTGTTTTGCGTTGATTGTTTTTATTTTGTTTCAATTTATTTTATTTCCTTATGATTTGATTCGAGTTTTCTGATTTCATTTCACGTTATTTTTCGTATTTTATTCTGATTTTATTCTTTTGTTTGATGTTACGTTTTCTCTTTTCATTTTATTTTAAATTTCATGTTATTTCATTCTCTTCTGTTTTCTTTTACTGCCCCTTGCTGAGACGAATTCCATTTGTCACAGCAGATATCTCTGCGCGAAATTCAGGTTGCGTCAGTGCAGCAACACCTTTTTTCTAGTGTCTGCCATTTATTAGTTTTACGAAGTCAAGTGGGTTTTTCCATGAAATTTTGCCAGTCACATACTAGGACCTTGGTGCTATGAAGGTTGGTTTTTCCATGAAATTTTGCAAGATCAGACTGTGACCAAAGAAGTTCCACTGCTCAAAGAAATAAGGGAACCCTCGCATTGACGTCAGCAAGATGTCTCAGCCAGACGTTGTAGAACAGAGAGAGAATTTGATGCATTGTAGCCCAGAGACTCTGCCACAGAAAGATGGGAAACGCTACGAGACACTATGCACTGCATTGCTATGGACACCTTTGGGAAGAAAACCGCGAAGTCCCGCGACGGGTTTGAGGCCAAATCATCAGAGATGACTCCCACTATTGAGGCCCAGCACGCTGCACTCACCGAGTACAAACAGGCGATGTGCAAATGAGTACTGGACAGAGCTCAGCGAAGAGATACAGAATGCTGCTGAAAGAGGCAACATCCGAGGGATTTATGACGGCATCAAGAAGGCACTGGGACCAACACAGAGCAAGACTGCCCCCCTCAAATCCTCCACTGGGGAAATAATCAACGATCCTAGCCAGCAGATGGAGAGATGGGCGGAACACTACCCCGACCTCTACTCCACAGAAAACATGGTGTCCAGCTCAGCCCTCGATGCCATCAACTTGATGCAGAGCCAACTGAAGACGAACTCAGCAAGGCCATTAACAGCTTTTCAGGGCTCTTCGAAAGATCGGCTGCCCCCCCAAACTGCACAACTTGATTGAGTCCTTCCACTCCAACATGAAAGGGATGGTGCAATTTAATGGTAACCTCTCCAAGCCCTTCGACGTACGCAGCGGTGTCAAACAAGGCTGCGTCCTCGCCCCCACCCTGTTTGGAATCTTCTTTGCTCTTCTCCTGAGGCATGCGTTCAGCACAGTGCAAGAAGAGATCTACCTGTGGACCAGATCAGATGGCAGGCTCTTCAATCTCGCCCGCCTCAGAGCAAGGACAAAAGTCCGTGAAGCCCTTATCAGAGACATGCTCTTTGCCGATGATGCCGCAGTTGTGAACCACACCCAGCAGGACTTGCGGTCACTAATGGACCACTTCTCCCAGACCTGCAAAGATTTCGGTCTGACCATCAGTCTCAAGAAGACAAACGTCCAAGGCCAAGACACGCCATCTCCACCAGCCATCACCAATGATGACTACGAGCTTGAAGCCATCCATCAATTCACTTACCTTGGGTCCAACATCACCGACAACCTCTCCCTTGACACTGAGATCGACAAGAGGATCGGGAAGGCAGCCACAACGCTAGCCCTCCTCACACAAAGAGTGTGGACAAATCCCAAGCTGACCACGAAGACAAAGATGGCCTGCGTCTTCAGCACCTTGCTGTATAGCAGTGAGGCGTGGACCACACATGCTCGTCAAGAGAAAAGGCTCAATACCTTCCACCTGAGAAGCCTACTGCGCATACTTGGCATCTCCTGGCAAGACAAAGTGACAAACACCGAAGTCCTGACTCGCGCTGGCCTCCCGACCATGTATACCATGCTGAGACAGCGTCGGCTGCTCTGGCTGGGCCACGTTCGCTGCATGGAAGATGGTCGCATCCCAAAAAGACATCCTTTATGGAGAGCTCGCCACAGGGCAGAGAAGCATCGGCCGCCCACAGCTAAGATACAAAGACGTTTGCAAACGTGACATGAAGGTACTTGAGATCAACACGTGAGTCCTTGGACCTTGCAGATGACTGTAACAGCTGAAGAAGCACTCTAAAAAACCAGCTACGGATTGGTAAAGACAAACCGTCAACTCTTGCAGCAGAAAAGCGAGCTCGAAGAAAAGGGACGGCAGCCAACAATCCAGCATCAGCTTACACATGTGACCGCTGCGACAGAGACTGTCTCTCTGGCATCGGTCTATACAGTCACAGGCGATGCTGCTTGGTCCAAGCAGACAGCCCTATTAGACATTAGGTCGGATATACTCTATCCATGGTCAGCCATGACCGAAGGAGGCCTACTACTAGTAGCTGCAATACACACACACACACACACACACACACACACACACATACACACACACACACACACACACACACACGTCTATATATATACATATATATATATAGAGAGAGAGATAGAGAGAGAGAGAGAGAGTAGTAGTAGTAGTAGTAGTTAATAGCAACTGCAGCAGTATTGGTGGTGGTGGTGGTAGTGATAGTGGTTGTGGCAAGATTACGTAAAAATATAAAGAGAGAAAAAAATGAGACAGACTGACACCCCCTCCACACACACACACACACACACACACACACACACACACACACACACACACGTCTATATATATATATATATAGAGAGAGAGAGAGAGAGAGAGAGAGAGTAGTAGTAGTAGTAGTAGTAGTTAATAGCAACTGCAGCAGTATTGGTGAGAGAGAGAGAGAAAGAGAGAGAGAGAGAATATCAAAGAAGGTGATAGACAGAGACAGAAACAGTCAGACGGACAAACAGAAATACACCAGAGAAGAGGGGGAGAGAGAGAGAGAGAGAGAGGTGGGGTTTTTTTTAGACAGAATGACAAAGTCAGAGTATCAAGCCCCTCCTTTATAATCTATTCCATAATTCCCAGGCCTGACCTCGCTGCCAGAGACGGTGCCAGACAGAACCCAGGAGCTGTGGCTGCAGAACAACACCATTCAGAGCCTGGAGAGACGGCCATACCTCACCCACCTCACCTCCCTCAAACTCACCTCCAACAACGTCAAGGTCAGTTCACTGGAAGAAGGAAAGAGGGGTGGGGGTGGGGTGGGGGTAGGGACATGGAAGAAGAGTCAGGGGACGGTGGGATGGGGTGGGGTGGGGAAAGGTGCGTGAGGCGTGGGGGAGGGGGTCAGAGGGGGTGGGGGGACGAGGGGGGAGGGCGGAGGTCAGTGTCATAGTCACACACACACAGTCACATGCTGGGATCTTGGTGCTATGAAGGTTTCGTTGTTGTTGTTGTTCTTCAGCTCCCAAGTTCACCTGTATGTACACGAGTGGGCATTTACGTGTATGACCGTTTCTACCGCGCCATGTAGGCAGCCATACTCCGTTTTCGGGGGTATTTTGTTGTTCGAGGGGGTTGAGTCCTGGATGTCTGTCCGATCCGGGTGTTGGGTCCATCTTGGCATTCCCAGGGAGAATCTGGCTATCTGAAGAGGTGTGGTGTCCTGGCTGTTCGTCTGAGGTTGAGGTCTGTCTGGTTTTGCAAGGGGAAGTCCTGGCACTCTAGGGCTTTTGGTCGTTGTCTTGTGGAGTCTGGGACTTGAAGACTTTTGGTTGTTGTTTGGTGGAGTAACTATCTGGGACTTGAAGACTTCTGGTCGTTGTCTGGTGGAGTAACTATCTGGGACTTGAAGGCTTCTGGTCGTTGTCTGGTGGAGTAACTATCTGGGACTTGAAGGCTTTTGGTCGTTGTCTGGTATCTGGGACTTGAAGGCTTTTGGTCATTGTCTGGTGGAGTAACTATCTGGAACTTGAAGGCTTTTGGTTGTTGTCTGGTGGTGTAACTATCTGGGACTTGAAGGCTTTTGGTTGTTGTCTGGTGGTGTAACTATCTGGGACTTGAAGGCTTTTGGTCATTGTCTGGTGGAGTAACTATCTGGAACTTGAAGGCTTTTGGTTGTTGTCTGGTGGAGTAACTCTGGGACTGAAAGGCTTTTGGTCGTTGTTTGGTGGAGTAATCTGGGACTTGAAGGCTTCTGGTCGTTGTTTGGTGGAGTAACTATCTGGGACTTGAAGGCTTTTGGTCGTTGTCTGGTATCTGGGACTTGAAGGCTTTTGGTTGTTGTCTGATGGAGTAACTGTCTGGGACTTGAAGGCTTCTGGTCGTTGTTTGGTGGAGTAACTCTGGGACTGAAAGGCTTCTGGTCGTTGTTTGGTGGAGTAACTCTGGGACTGAAAGGCTTTTGGTCGTTGTTTGGTGGAGTAACTATCTGGGACTTGAAGGCTTCTGGTCGTTGTCTGATGGAGTAACTATTTGGGACTTGAAGGCTTCTGGTCGTTGTTTGGTGGAGTAACTATCTGGGACTTGAAGGCTTCTGGTCGTTGTTTGGTGGAGTAACTATCTGGGACTTGAAGGCTTTTGGTTGTTGTCTGATGGAGTAATTATTTGGGACTTGAAGGCTTTTGGTCGTTGTTTGGTGGAGTAACTATCTGGGACTTGAAGGCTTTTGGTCGTTGTCTGGTATCTGGGACTTGAAGGCTTTTGGTTGTTGTCTGATGGAGTAACTATCTGGGACTTGAAGGCTTCTGGTCGTTGTTTGGTGGAGTAACTATCTGGGACTTGAAGGCTTTTGGTCGTTGTCTGGTATCTGGGACTTGAAGGCTTTTGGTCATTGTCTGGTGGAGTAATCTGGGACTTGAAGGCTTCTGGTCGTTGTTTGGTGGAGTACCTCTGGGACTGAAAGGCTTTTGGTCGTTGTTTGGTGGAGTAACTATCTGGAACTTGAAGGCTTTTGGTCGTTGTCTGGTATCTGGGACTTGAAGGCTTTTGGTCATTGTCTGATGGAGTAATCTGGGACTTGAAGGCTTCTGGTCGTTGTTTGGTGGAGTAACTATCTGGAACTTGAAGGCTTTTGGTTGTTGTCTGGTGGAGTAACTCTGGGACTGAAAGGCTTTTGGTCGTTGTTTGGTGGAGTAACTATCTGGGACTTGAAGGCTTTTGGTCGTTGTCTGGTATCTGGGACTTGAAGGCTTTTGGTTGTTGTCTGATGGAGTAACTATCTGGGACTTGAAGGCTTCTGGTCGTTGTCTGATGGAGTAACTCTGGGACTGAAAGGCTTCTGGTCGTTGTTTGGTGGAGTAACTCTGGGACTGAAAGGCTTTTGGTCGTTGTTTGGTGGAGTAACTATCTGGGACTTGAAGGGTTTTGGTCGTTGTCTGGTATCTGGGACTTGAAGGCTTTTGGTTGTTGTCTGATGGAGTAATTATTTGGGACTTGAAGGCTTTTGGTCGTTGTTTGGTGGAGTAACTGTCTGGGACTTGAAGGCTTTTGGTCGTTGTCTAGTATCTGGGACTTGAAGGCTTTTGGTCGTTGTCTAGTATCTGGGACTTGAAGGCTTTTGGTCGTTGTTTGGTGGAGTAATCTGGGACTTGAAGGCTTTTGGTCGTTGTCTGGTGGAGTAGTAGTTGTAGTAGCCCTTCTTCTTATTCTTTCCTGTAGACATTGTTTTTGTTCTGTTCATCTTGTTCTCCTGTCATCGTCATCATCACCATCGTGATTATCGTCATAATCATCATCACCGTGCTCCATCTGCACAGGACCTGCCGATGGACGTGCTGCTGCAGATGCCAGATCTGAAGGTGCTGCATCTGGACGACAACTGGCTGACAGACCTGAAGCCAGACTTCGCCAGACTGGAGCAGCTGAAGGAGGTCCGGCTGGCTGGGAACCCATTCCGCTGTGACTGCACCACGCTGTGGCTGAAAGGATGGATCCTGGAACACCAGGTGTGTGTGTGTGTGTGTGTGTGTGTGTGTACTTCATCTTCCATGTAAGCTCAGTCTTTTTGTGTCTTGTTCTTGTTTTTCGTCTTCTTTTCTCCATTTTTGTTGAAACTACCAACAACAAAAAAGTCTTATTTCCGCTGTTGTGCTTTCACAAAACGACGACTGTAATGATTCTGTTTTCACAGGTTGTCCCCATAATCTTCCTCAGCGTATTTAAAAACTTCAAAACAATGCTGCACGTCTGATCCTCAGTGTCCCATGTACTGTTTGCGTTTCACCTAACCTCCCGTTCTCTGCACTGGCTGCCTGTTGAGGCGAGAATTAAATCCAAAAGTTGCATGTCTTTGGTTCTCTGCTTTCCACTCCACTGGACCTGTGTATGTTACTGTCTTTATCAGTGCTTACACTCCCTCAAGAACTCTCGGCTCTACCTCAGACTGTTCCGTTCTCAAAATTGCACATGTCAGTTCAAGAACATTGTGGTTAGCACTTCTTCCTCTTTACTGCTCCTCATATCTGGAGCAAATCTTTCACATATCCACTCATCTGCCTCCTTCTCTGCCTTACGCTCGTCACTAAAAAAGAAACAGCAAAAAAACTCACCATCGTTTCAAAACCTACCTGTAAGCATTATCGGTCTCTTACTTCTACAATACCTGCCAAATTTTGCACATGATTTAATTGTAATGAGGTATGAGAAAGAGTGAGCGAGTGGAATAGAGAGTGGTAATGAGTGGTGTAAAGTGCCCAAAGCTCTTAGGCGCTGTACAAGTGTGCATGGTTATTATTTTCTTTTATTATCAGTAGTAGTAGAAGTAGTAGTGGCAGTCGTCGTAGTAGCATTTTCCTTCTTCTCTTTCACGACGTTTTAATCTGTTCATCTTCATCCCGTCCTTACATCTTTGCATAAGTACTGTCTTTCTCTCCAGATTGACCTTCTAACCTTATTTACTCCGCCCTCCCTCCTTTCAACACCGTCATATGTTACCATGGTTTGTGTGTGTGTGTGTGTGTGTGTGTGTGTGTGTGTCATCAGAGGGTACTGGAGGACTGGCCAGCTATCAAATGCACGACGGAAGAGGACGACGGGCATGTGTTCACCTCGGTGCCCGACCAACAGTTCGTCTGCAAGGTGCCCGCCACGCTGTCCCAGCTTGCCCTGCCGGTAGCCGTGCCCGTCACCTTCGCCTTCCTGCTCCTCACCCTCGCCGTCCTCACCTTCCTTCAGCGCCGCCGCCTCAAGGTGCTGCTCTACATCCACACTGGCTACCACCCCTTCGACCGCGACCCGCCCGACCACCAAGCCCTCTATGACGTCACCGTTGTCTGTGACGTGGCAGCGCGTGCCTGGGTACTGCGGCACGTCATCGAGACTCTGGAAGAGGAGGAGGCGGATGGTGGAACGAGGTACAAGGTGTTCTTCTACAGCCGGGACGCCTTCCTGGGCTTCACCACCTCGGAGAACGTGCGACACTGCGTGAGGAACAGCAAGCGGATGGTGGTGGCGTTGGGCGCGGGCTGGGCGCGCGACGAGCTGCTGGTGACTGCCGTGCACGAGGCGCTGGCCAAGTGCCTGAAGGACATGCCTCACTTCCTCACCGTCCTCCTCCACCACCTGCTCGTCAAGGACATCGACGACAGCGTTAGCAAGGAACTCCACCATTACGTCCATCGGGGCCGCTACATCTCCACCGAGGACAAGCACTTCGCCAAGAGGCTTCTCTACGAGATGCCTCATGTCAAGGCCACCCGCAAGAAAGAGAAGAAGGCTCACCCCGAGAAGGTAGCAGCCAAACGGCCAAAGAAATACACAAAGGACAAGGACCCCGGACCTATCCCCATGTGCGATATCGTGGCTGTGGCGGAGAACGAGGAGAACATGCAGGTGGAGGAGGTAGGGAGGAACAGAGACAGTGTGGGTGAGGGGGAAGGGGTGTATGTCCGCCAGGTATCGGAGCATGAGGTGGACGTGGACCTCAGACAGAGCGGTGCAGAACAGTACAACATCGCCATCATGGACAGACAGCACCACAACCAGCAACCTCCCGCAGGAGACAACAACGATGACGAAAGTGACGAGGATAACAATGCCTACGCAGCAGCAGAAGACGTTGCCGACGACAGACACAACGATGGAGACATGAATGACAACGAGGCCCCCCACCACCACCACCACCATCACCCTGCGGGCTTGGAGAACCAGGTGAGCGTGGAGTCTGCGAGGAGTCAGCAGCCCAGGTCCATCTTCGTCTGGTACGCCCAGGACGACTTGCCGTTCGTGCTGAAGAACATCGTGGAGCCTTTAGAGAGGCGGGGCCACGCCTGCATCCTGGAGGACCGGGACTTCCTTCCGGGCGCCGCCATCCAGGAGAACATCGTGCAGGCGGTGGAGAGCAGCACGCGCTGTATCTTGGTGCTGTCGGACCGCACGGGTGGCAACGACTGGTTCCACTTCACCTTCCATGTGGCCTTTGACCGACACCTCCAGGCACGTGATCATCGCGTGGCGCTGGTGTCGCGCGAGGGGATGGAGGTGGGGCGGTTCCCGGATGAGGTTCAGCAGGTGATCCGCTCTTCCTGTCTGTTGAGTGAGGGAGATCCCTGGTTCTGGAAGAGGCTCAACACCTTTGTCCACCTGGACCAGGCAGAGCTGTGATGCTGACTTGGGTGCTTTGTGTTTAACGTCCCGTAACGCACACTGCAAGCACTGACCACTGATCCATCATGGATAACTCATTGGCCAGGAGAGCTGAAGCCATCTGGACGCCATACTTCAACTCGTGTCCGGCTGTCAGTCCGTTTGGAAGTCGTCTGCAAACCGGTGGTAGTTTCTGAACTGTAACCGTATATCTCCGATGAAATCGTGTTATGCTTGCCCCCACGACATGCCAAATGTTGTCTTGACTGATATCTGCCTGTGGTTTATTTACCAAGGCTATTACAGGAGAACAGTGCAGTGACACGTGGCGCAAACTTGCTGTGGAGGCACACACAGGAAAGGAATGTCAGCTTAATGAACGCCGCGATTAAGTCAGAGCTTGCCGTGAAGCAGTCATCGTAGCCAGTTGAGCGCTCGGCTACATATATGGTTAACACTTCGCGCTATACTGACACGAGTAGCAAAATGGCTGATTGAACACTTCGCTGGCTTCAGTTAGCAAAGGGGCTCAAAGAAGGCATACGCTTTCCATGTAATTTTTTAGACAGTGGCACTGACAAGTGATGCTCTGCTGGCCTGGCATTGGGTAGGCTCTCAAACGTGTTGGGGTCTATGCTGAAGTCAGGCATCAGCTTCTTTTTCGTTTGTAAGTCAGTGTGGTGTTGAGCATATGGACGAATCCTCAGGCTTTGACAGCTCGGAACTTCTTCTTCTTCTCCTTCTTCTACTTCTTCTTCTTCTTCTTCTTCTACTTCTTCTTCTTCTTCTGCGTTCGTGGGTTTCAACTCCCACGCTCACTCGTATATACGCGAGTGGGCTTTTTACGTGTATGACCGTTTTTACCCCGCCATGTAGGCAGCCATACTCCGCTTTCGGGGGTGTGCATGCTGGGTATGTTCTTGTTTCCATAACCCACTGAACGCTGACATGGATTACATGATCTTTAACGTGCGTATTTGATCTTATGCTTGCGTATACACACGAAGGGGGTTCAGGCACTGGCAGGTCTGCACATATGTTGACCTGGGAGATCGTAAAAATCTCCACCCTTTACCCACCAGGCGCCGTCACCGTGATTCGAACACGGGACCCTCAGATCGAAAGTCCAACGCTTTAACCATTCGGCTATGGCGCCCGTCAGCTCGGAACTGAAACTGGTTTGGTGCATTAGGTATCTGCTTCTTTTCTAATGCAACAATTCTTGTATCTTATGTACACTTGGACACCTTGACATTGAAACTGACTTGGCTGTGCTGTTGTTGTTTTTTTATGTTGGGCTGTGGTCTGCTGTGGAGAGAGAGAGAGAGAGAGAGAGAGAGCTTAACTGTTGATAACTCAGTCAAGTAGTCAAAATGTATTCCAATATCTTGCGTGTTTTTACATTGTGCTTTGAACAAATTGATGTTTGTTGGGTTTTTTAACCCTTCCGTTTTAATACTGAATTTGTGCCGTGGTCAGATTCGGTTGATTAAGTATTGGATTTCTGATCCAGCGTTCACCAGTGATCAGGAATTGAGGGCCTGTGTCTGCGTGGTGTTGCGTCCTTGGGGAAAGGCGCTTTGTTTCCGTTGCCTTCCCTCACTCCACCTGGATGTAAATGAGTGCCTGACTTCAGCTGAGCAAGGAGAGGACTGGGCCCCGCCTTCCAGTGCCCCCTAGATGGCTGTGAAAAGCTACGGGACTTTTTTTTTTTAACTCAGTAGTGAGGAGGATCGCCTGACGAAGATGAGTTACTAAGAGAATACCGTGTGGTCTGCGCGGATGCAGACACTGTGAAGTGCCAAAACAGGAAATATTGTTGTTTTTTTAGTGTGAGAAAAGGTATTCAGCATTTCAAACACACACACACACACACACACACACACACACACACACACACACACACACACACACAAATGACTGTTGGAGTACTCCAAAATGCCATGGACCATGTTATTCCTGTTTCTGGGTGCTGTAGCAGTCAATTATAGTCATGTGATATGGTTACATGATATATATATATATATATATATATATATATATATATATATATATCATGTGATTGTCTCGTTATTGTTGTTGCTCTCCTCCTCCCCCTCCTGCTCCTCCATTGTTCTTCTTCTTCTTCTTCTGTTTCTTTGTTATCTTTTCTTTCTTGCTTGTTTTCTTCCTTCTCCTTCTTACTCTCTCTTTTGGTGTTGCCATTTATTATAAATCTATTACATGTCTTCTTTTTGTTTCTTTTTATTCCCTTTCTTTCACTTCCCATCTGTTCTGTCTGTACCCCCCCCCACCACCACCCCCCTTTCCCACATCTCCCTCTCTCTTCTCTGCTCCTCTTTCTTGTTAATGTTTATTAACCCCTCCAACCCCGAACTCCATCCCCGAGGTTCTGTGACAGATGATATGATGTTTGATATGAGGTAAACTGTACTGGGATATTTGGACTGACAGGGTACTCATTCATACTTTGGTTTTATTTAAAAAAAAAAAAAAAAAATGTTTGATGATAATCACACGTAGTTTTATTTTCGAAAAAAATGTGTTTTAGTATATTTGTTGATGCCATGCATGTGCTGCAGTGGTAAACTTAACTCGTCTTGTAATACTATGATTTTGTTTCCGGTATCTCCGCTTCCCTTGTATTGTTGCAGATGTTAGCGCCTAAGTACAGTTACTTATCCTGCATCTGCTTTCTGGTCTGTGTAATTGACAATACCTTAAAATGGCTAATTGTTTATTATTGTTCATCTGTCTCCGAATGACATAATGGCTATTTGTTTATTATTGTCCATATTTATATCTTTCCAAATTTGCCAGAACTGCTGCACCATCAGTTTAATCAGCCATGCTTTTAAAGTAATGCTCAAAATCATTCTGAAAAGATTCCAGTGATGAGGGGACACCACCATTGCCGAAGACCAGGCTGGATTCCGCAAAGGGAGAAGTACCATCGAACAGATATTTTATCTGCGAGCCTTCTGCGAAAAATTTCTCCAACACCAAAGGGAATTTTACCACGTCTTCATAGACTTCAAAAAGGCGTTTGACAGTGTCTGGCAGGAAGCACTTTGGGCAAAATTGAAAAAAAAAAGATTAACATCCGGCAAAAGGGTGTCAACACCATCTAGTTAATATACTCCGAGGCGACCAGTGCAGTACTCACACAAGGTACTATTTGAGAGTAGTTCCATACTTCAGTGGGAGTACGTCAGGGTTGCCCTCTGTCTCCCACGATGTTGAACACGTTTCTGAAACGCATCATGGCTGACGTCCTTGAAGATCATGTCAGCACAGTCAGCACTGGAGAAAGGACCATCACGAACTTTTGCTTCGCATACGACTCGAAGGCTTGGCGGGTAGTGAGCAAGAACTCACCCAGCTTGTTGAAAAATTGATTGAAACATCGACTAGATAGGGCATGGACAACAGCGCCAAAAGAACAAGTTGGTGGCCAGCCACAACACCACCATCACTACTGATATAACTGTCCAGGGATAGAAGCTGGGAGCTGTTCAGTAGGATCCCGCATCAGAAAAGAAGGATCCAAACCAAGCCCTCTCAAGGTAGCAAAGACAACATCGACACATAAGGTCACACTCCTGCATGCACTGGTATTTTCATCTTCGTGTGTGCATGCGAGACATGGACCCTCACTGAAGATATGAAATGAAGTCATGGAAATAAAGATTTATCGTAGGATGCTAAACATCAGATCACAAATGAACAAGTGCGCCAAACCATTACGCAGCACTTCGGATCTTGTGAAGATCAGCTGACAATAGTTACGCTGGTGTGGGGATATAACAAGATCCAATGGACTTGTTTAAACAAATTATCCAAGGAACTGTTGAGGGAGGGAGACGGGGGAGAAGACAGAAAAAAATGATGGACTGACAACATTGCAGAATGAACAGGAAAACAGGGACAGGGACCTAAGCTTTGACATACAACCGGCAGGCCAGGAGAATTCTGGTGAACAGTTCTTCTGTACGGCGCCCCAATAGCTCTTCACAGAGAAGAAGAAGAAGAAGAAGAAATATTTCTCAGATCAACAAAAGATACTTACAAAAATTATATTTGTTATCGTCAATGTTTCTCTGTATAAGAGAAAATGCTGATTTAAATGGCTAATTATTTGTTGCTGTCCATCCTCCGATTAGAATAATGTACACGATTAAAATGGCTGATTGTTTTATTGTCTTTTTTTTTCACACTGTCACTGACTGCGACCACAACCGTGAAACAGCAGCTCGACTGTTAACTGGTGTCGAATGTCACTTTGTAGGTTTAACTATCGTTGATCCATTGCAATTATTGCTAATTACGTAACTTGTAATTGTTTTCAGGTTTGTCCATGTTCTTATCTGTTATTATTTTTATCTATTTTTTATTCATTTTATTTTTATTTTATTTTATTTTATTTTTTGTTATTTTATTCTATTATTTATTATTATTATTATTTATTTATTTATTTATTTTGTTGTTGTTGTTATCTTTCTTTCTCGAGGACTGACTAAGCGCGTTGGGTTACGCTGCTGGTCAGGCATCTGCTTGGCAGATGTGGTGTAGCGTATATGGATTTGACCGAACGCAGTGACGCCTCTTTGAGCTACTGATACTGACACTGATACATGTTCTGGTTATGATTATATGTTATATTTTGTTGTCTTTGTTAATATTAAGCCATATGATGTATGAAAGGGGATGGGACGCCGCGACACACGTCGGCTGGGCGTGGGGGGGAAAGTTTGGGGATCTTTCACTTGTACACGTTTGTCTTCAGTGAAAGGCACGAGTGGTGATGCCAGTCATGCATGTATCGTTGTACCACCTACCTGCTTGACGAACTTGACAAGGAGTCAAAGTGATTCTGTTACGCTGTACTGGGGAACAACTTGCATGCTCATTATACAGTGACTGTGCTGTACAGTTTATTTTCTTATTTTCGGCGCATTGAATGTTGAGCTCTCTTGTCAGTGTGTTTTCTTCTGTACGTTTCTTGCTTTTTTTTTTTTTTTTTTTTTTTTTTTGCTTTTTTTTCTTTTTTTTTCTGTATATGTCTCTGCCCTCTTCTTCCTCCCTATTGCCCTCCCTCCCCTCCCCCTCCCCCGGCTCCCCTCTTTATCTTTTTATCTCCCCCCACCTACCCCCCGTCTTCTCAACTATGTAGGAGTGGAAAGAAGGGCATGACCGACTGTGTGTGTGTGTGTGTGTGTGTGTATGTGTGTCTGCGCACGCGTGCGTGTCACCGTGACCGTCCAAGCGTGTATGTGGATGTGGGTATGGGTGTGCAAGGAAGTGCACGCGCGAGCCAGTGTGTGTGTGTCTTTGTATCGCTTTTGGACCGTGGTTTCCATACGAACGCAATAAATGCGTGACTGATGCATACCTTTGTCTGAAACTTAAGATTTTTGAAAATATATTTTTTTGTTGTGTTACGTCGAGATGGTTTTCGATTTTACTGTCCTAGTCTAGATTTTATATGCGCTTTTGAATGTAGCTTTTTGAATTTACATTCGAAATAAACAGTTTTATCTGAATTGTTATTTTCGCAGTGTAGACGGATCCGTTTGTGCGTGTGCTTACATGAAAGGCTCTCCTCCGGACCCGCACCCCCACCTCTCTTCACACACACACACACACACACACACACAAACATATATATATATATATACACACAGAGAGAGAGAGAGAGAGAGAGAGTGTGTGTGTACACAGAGAAAGAGAGAGACATTGTGTGTGTGTGTGTGTGTGTGTGTGTATACACCACACCACACCACACAATACCACGCCACACCATACCACACCAGACAAGACCACACCACACTATACCACACCACACCACACCACGCCACACCACACCACACCACACCACACAACGCCACGCCACGCCACACCACACCACGCCACACCACACTATACCACACCAAACCACACTATACCACACCACACCACGCCACGCCACACCACACTATACCACACCACACCACACCACACTATACCACACAACGCCACGCCACGCCACACCACGCCACGCCACACCACACTATACCACACAACGCCACGCCACGCCACACCACGCCACGCCACACCACACTATACCACACAACGCCACGCCACGCCACACCACGCCACGCCACACCACACTATACCACACAACGCCACGCCACGCCACACCACGCCACGCCACACCACACTATACCACACAACGCCACGCCACGCCACACCACACCACACCACACCACACTATACCACACCACACCACGCCACGCCACACCACGCCACACCACACTATACCACACAACGCCACGCCACGCCACACCACGCCACGCCACACCACACTATACCACACCACACCACGCCACGCCACGCCACACCACACCACACCACACCACACAATACCACGCCACACCACGCCACACCAAACCACACTATACCACACCACACCACGCCACGCCACGCAACACCACACCAAACCAAACCACACCACACCAAACCACACAATACCACGACCACACCACACCACATCACACCACACTATACCACACCACACCACACCACATTACACACACTGGCATGTGAGCTTTAACCCTCCCGCATGCGCACACATTCATGCATGCACGCACACGCACATACACACACACACACACACACACGTCATGAACAGTATGGTGTGCTGGACAGCACTTTCCGTAGAAAGGGAGACAACGCAAAAGATGTTCCCCTCAAGGAATTTTCAGTGGTTGTTGCCGCCCTTCGTACTTCCGTCTCCCTCTGTTTCTCTGAGTCGCCTTCCTCGCTCCTCTGTCGTCGTCTTTTTTTTTCTTCTTTTTTTTCCCCCACTTCAGTCTCTTATATTTTCGTAACATGCATGGTAGTGGTTTTTTCTGTGCACGTCTATGTGCGCACGTGAAAGACAGGCAACACGCACGCACGTTTTCTCTGCTTTAGCTCTGCTTCAGAAAATGATAATGTTCGTGTCGTTAACACTGAACTACGATCTCAGTGGTCGTTAACTCTCTCCATACGAACGGCGAAAGAGACGATGTTAACAGCGTTTCACCCCAATTACCATCATCAAAATATTGCAAGTGAAAGGCTCTTATATTGAAGACGTGAATGTTGACAAAGAATACCACAATTTTGACGACGGAAGCTAAAGGTTGGGTCATTCAGACACCCACTGGACATCCGAGGGGTCTGTGTAGAGGAGAAGAGAGGACTGGCCGTACTGAGTGAGTTAAGCTGCCGGACAGAGTCGCCGGCAATCAACATGCTGATTGTGGCCGTTTGTTGGATGAAGATGAAAATGATTGTTTCATTTAAAACTCAACTTCTTGACTTCCCTTCCCCCTGAATTATTAGTTATGTAGAAGTGTATTTCAGAAAGAGCTGGTCTTGCCTTCATTCGGTTTCTTTTCTTTTTCAGTCTTTCTT
>NC_134888.1:33127080-33129580 GCF_041734735.1 Babylonia areolata | reverse complement strand
ACTTAAAACATGGGTAGCCATATTGTTAGTATTTTGTTCGCATTTTGCCACTAATTTTGTCAGGATCTGAACTTTTCGCAAGCCTGAGCTTTCTCAAGGCCTGACTAAGCGCGTTGGGTTACGCTGCTGGTCAGGCATCTGCTTGGCAGATGTGGTGTAGCGTATATGGATTTGTCCGAACGCAGTGACGCCTCCTTGAGCTACTGAAACTGAAACTGAAACTGAGCTTACCGGTGTTGTCAAGAACCTCTTCTCTGGTGAAGACCTCAAATCAGGGAGCATCAGAAGGGTCTCGCATGGCTACATCATCATTTGGGGGTCCCTTTTTCTTCAGAGGCTTCCACTGGATTTGGTTCATTAAATAGGTCGTTAGAACATTCGTGCCACTGTGAAATAGAAATATTTTTGAGGTCGTTAGAACATTCGTGCCACTGTGAAATAGAAATATTTTTTATATTAGTCTTGCAATGGATTTAGTTCATTAAATAGGTCGTTAGAACATTCGTGCCACTGTGAAATAGAAATATTTTTTATATTAGTCTTGCAGTGGATTTGGTTCATTTACTAGGTTGTTAGAACATTCGTGCTATATTAGTCTTGCAACTGATGTATTTGGTTCATTAACTAGGTTGTTATAACATTTGTGCCACTGTCCAACAGAAATATTTTTTTGGGGTATTACAGTTTTTCAGATTTTCTGTTCACCGACCAAAATAGTTGGCCATTGAGGAAAGTTTGGGGTCATTAGATGACTGTTTAAACTTTGTT
Source organism: Babylonia areolata (assembly GCF_041734735.1). Classification (NCBI taxonomy): domain Eukaryota; kingdom Metazoa; phylum Mollusca; class Gastropoda; order Neogastropoda; family Buccinidae; genus Babylonia; species Babylonia areolata. The sequence continues at coordinate 33,128,812 of NC_134888.1, read as the reverse complement.
AGGGAAGTTAGGTCAATCTTTACCCTTAGATGACTGTTTAAACTTTGTTAGGGATGTTAGGTCAATCTTTACCCTTAAATGACTGTTTAAACTTTGTTAGGGAAGTTAGGTCAATCTTTACCCTTAGATGACTGTTTAAACTTTGTTAGGGAAGTTAGGTCAATCTTTACCATTAGATGACTGTTTAAACTTTGTTAGGGAAGTTAGGTCAATCTTTACCCTTAGATGACTGTTTAAACTTTGTTAGGGAAGTTAGGTCAATCTTTACCATTAGATGACTGTTCAAACTTTGTTAGGGAAGTTAGATCAATCTTTACCATTAGATGACTGTTTAAACTTTGTTAGGGACGTTAGGTCAATCTTTACCCTTAGATGACTGTTTAAACTTTGTTAGGGAAGTTAGGTCAATCTTTACCATTAGATGACTGTTTAAACTTTGTTAGGGAAGTTAGATCAATCTTTACCATTAGATGACTGTTTAAACTTTGTTAGGGAAGTTAGATCAATCTTTACCCTTAGATGACTGTTTAAACTTTGTTAGGGAAGTTAGGTCAATCTTTACCCTTAGATGACTGTTTAAACTTTGTTAGGGAAGTTAGGTCAATCTTTACCCTTAGATGACTGTTTAAACTTTGTTAGGGAAGTTAGGTCAATCTTTACCCTTAGATGACTGTTTAAACTTTGTTAGGGAAGTTAGGTCAATCTTTACCCTTAGATGACTGTTTAAACTTTGTTAGGGACGTTAGGTCAATCTTTACCCTTAGATGACTGTTTAAACTTTGTTAGGGAAGTTAGGTCAATCTTTACCCTCTTTGACATCAGTTTGCATTCTTTTCTTTCAGTGACTTCTTATTTGTCTTTCTCTCTCTCTTTTCTTCTCATATCTTTTGAGAGCGGTTAAATTTCCGTAAAAACCCTCTAGCTTTAATGATGACCTAGAGGTAACGCGTCCGCATAGAAAGCGAGAGAATCTAAGCGCGCTTGTTCGAATCACGGCTCAACCGCCGATATTTTTCCCCCTCCACTAGACCTTGAGTGGTGGTCTGGACGCTAGTCATTCGGATGAGACGATAAACCGAGGTCCCGTGTGCAGCATGCACTTAGCGCACGTAAAAGAACCTACGGCAACAAAAGGGTTGTTTCTGGCAAAATTCTGTAGAAAAATCCACTTCGATAAGGGAAAAACAAATAAAACTGCACGCAGGAAAAACTTCTTTTTTTTAAATGGGTGGCGCTGTAGTTTAGCGACGCGCTCTCCCTGGGGAGAGCAGCCCGAATTTCACACAGAGAAATCTGTTGTGATAAAAAGAAATACAAATACAAATGCTAATACAAATAGCTTTCTAATCCTCCTTTGAGCACATTTTGCACCAGGCCAATCATTTGATTTGACTTCTGTTCTCAGAAGTAAGAAAAAAATGCATGCACAAAAGCAAACTCTTCACACACACAAAAGAAGAAAACACACTTCCTTGCTCCCCCACCCTCCCACCCTTCCAACAACAACAAAAAGGTGAAAATGTACATCACATAATTCAACACACCAACAGCATATATGAATGGTACAAAGGCATGTACAAATAATACATTTATGGAGGAGAGAGAAAGTAAGAATGAAGGGAAGAAGAAGAAGAAGAAGAAGAAGAAGAAGAAGAAAAAGAGAGGGAGAGAAAGATAGACTGGGTGAAGAAATAGAGAGACAGGTAGACCTGACAGAAGCGGAGACAGATAG
>NC_134888.1:33102080-33107080 GCF_041734735.1 Babylonia areolata | reverse complement strand
GGGGAGGTGTGGGGCGTTTGGGACAGAGGGTGTGTGTGGGACGTTTGGGACAGAGGGGGAGGTGTGGGGCGTTTGGGACAGAGGGGGTGTGTGGGGCGTTTGGGACAGAGGGTGTGTGTGGGGCGTTTGGGACAGAGGGGGAGGTGTGGGGCGTTTGGTACATAGGGTGTGTGTGGGGCGTTTGGTACAGAGGGGGAGGTGTGGGGCGTTTGGGACAGAGGGTGTGTGTGGGGCGTTTGGGACATTGTGGGAGATGTGGTACATAGGGGTAGGTGTGGGGCGTTTGGGACAGAGGGAGGCGTTTGGGACAGAGAGGGAGATGTGGGGCGTTTGGGATATAAGGGGATGTGTTCGTTTGGGACAGAAGGAAAATATGGTGTCCATTTTGGTCAGAAGAGAGATGTTGTGTCCATTTAGGACAGAGGGGAGATGTAGTGTCCATTTCAGTAAAGCAACAACAACAACAACAGCAAAATCAAGTACCTTAGAGAGTCGACCAGGCAGCTGACAACAACACCTCTGCCTTTCAAGTCAAGTCAATATTTACTCCAAAAACTCCCCATGGGGGGCACATGGGGGGGAAAAAAACAACAAATGGGCAAAAGGCAAACAATTCACGGCGACAATGAATGTTGCAAGGTTACACAGTACATCACGGACTTGTAATTAAGTAAATAAAATGATAATGCTGCGTTTAGAGTATTATCTGAAAACAAAAACATCTAATTTCATATAACACAGACGGGCGCGATAGCCAAGTGGTTAAAGCGTTGGACTTTCAATCTGAGGGTCCCTGGTTCGAATCTCGGTAACGGCGTTTAGTGGATAAAGGGTGGAGATTTTTCCGATCTCCCGGGTCAACATATGTGCAGACCTACTTGTGCCTGAACCCCCTTCGTGTGTATACGCAAGCAGAAGATCAAATACGCACGTTATAACACCGTGTAATCCATGTCAGCGTTCGGTGGGTTACGGAAACAAGAATATACCCAGGATACACATCCCCGAAAGCGGAGTATGGCTGCCTTCATGGCGGGGTAAAATACACGTAAAAGCCCACTCGTGTACATACGAGTGACGGTTGGAGTTGCAACCCACGATCGAAGAAGAAGAGAAGAAATAACACAAATTGCACGAACAATAACCAACCCTATGACAATGCCAATCACTTCACCAATAACGTTTTCCCCAAAGCACTCTGTGCCCTGTCTCTCGAACAAATCCAGGATGTTAAAGAGAATTATGCAATCAACAACCATCTACCTGAAGATCTAGTCACCAGCGCCATCCACATGTAAAATGTGGCTTCCGTTCAAACGTGTGTGTGTGTGTGTGTGTGTGTGTGTGTGTGTGTGTGTGTGTGTGTGTGTGTGTGTGTGTGTGTGTGTGTGTGTGTGTGTGTGTGTGTGTGTGTGTGTGTGTGTGTGTGTGTGAGAATAGAATAGAATAGAATACTTTTTATTGTCATAAAACCTTAAAGTTTATAAGACACAATAAAACATAAACATGAACATATTAAGAAGAGAAACATTCATGAACAAATTTCGCCAGCCTTGGCTGTATTTCTCTGTGTGTGTGTGTGTGTGTGTGTGTGTGTGTGTGTGTGTGTGTGTGTGTGTGTGTGTGTGTGTGTGTGTGTGTGTGTGTGTGTGTGTGTGTGCGTGCGTGCGTGCGTGTGAGTGTGCACGAGGTCTTGTATTGATATGCACATGTGTGTATCCTAAATTCTACTGTATCTGTGTTTGTGTGTGATTTTCGATTTATGTTTGTACCCTTTTTAATTACTATCCCCCCCCCCCCACACACACACACACACCTCAATATTCCTTGTGACCCCTGTACACTTGGTAATAGAGCGGGTGGGCCCGTCTTTTCACTGTTAGCCGCGCGAAATTTGGCCAAGCAGAGCAAACCAATAGGCCTAGTTTGCATCAGTTTGGCATGGTAAGTATATGTAACACCAAACATGGAGTATAATACAAACTCCTCCTTTCTATTCTATTCTATTCTGTTCTATTCTATGCCTGCAGACGGACTGGAATGACGGATATTACCTGTGTGCCGTGGTTCACTCTCTGGGCGGCACCATTCCAGGCTGGCCCGACCTGGACCGCTCGGACAAACTGGGCAACTGCCAGAAAGGTGAGTCACTGTCGAGGGTCAAGGTCACAGTTGATTTCCTCCACACACAGATCCAATGTGGGTTGGGGGGGGGGGGCTGGAGGGGATTGGGGGGGGGGGGGGGAGGGCACATGGAGAGAAAAAAAAGAAGAAGAAAAAAAGAAACGAAACAAAAGGAACAAAAATGAAATGGCGATAACAACAGCAAATTCTCCACAACACACAACACACACACACACATATATATATATATATATATATATATGTGTGTGTGTGTGTGTGTGTGTGTGTGTGTGTGTGTGTGTGTGTGTGTGTGTGTGTGTGTGTGTGTGTGTGTGTGTGTGTGTGTGTGTGTGTGTGTGTAGACAGATAGATAGATATAAACACAGTATGTATTGTATTGTTTTTTTTTTGTTTGTTGATGTTGTTGTCATAACACATTTCTCTTTGTGAAATTGGGGGCTGCTCTTTCCGGAAAGAGCTCATCGCATTGTGTGTGTGTGTGTGTGTGTGTGTGTGTGTGTGTGTGTGTGTGTGTGTGTGTGTGTGTGTGTGTGTGTGTGTGTGTGTGTGTGTGTGTGTGTGTGTAGACAGATAGATAGATAGATATAAACACAGTATGTATTGTATTGTTCTTTTTCTTTTCTTTTTTTTGTCATAACACATTTCTCTTTGTGAAATTGGGGGCTGCTCTTTCCGGGAAGAGCTTGTCGCCATAGTACAGCGCCACCTTTCTTTCTTTCTTTTTTTTCTTTCTTTTGCTCTGCCTGCAAGTGTTTGAAATTTTGTTTTACTATCAATGTGGATTTTCTACAAAATTACTTTGACAGGGAAAACCCTCATCATGTGCCGCGGTGGTTTTTTTTTTCCCGTCACTAAGTGCATGCTGCACACAGGATCTTTTAAATTTTTAAAGAAATTATTTGTTTAACTGTTTTTAAATTTTCCAAAGACATGTATACAATACAGAGAACAGTATGAAACAAACAATATGAAACGAACAGGCGCATCCACTAGAGAAAAACAAAACAAAATAAAAAAGTGATATATAAAAAAAAACAAACAGTAACAACAACAACAACATCAACAAATACAGAAGAAAAAAAACCCAACTTGGCCAATCATTCAATCAATCAATGTTTACACATTATTGATTGCAGTAATCATGTTGATTTAAGATGGCATTTATAATAAGGAGACCAGTTGCAACACAGCAATAGCATCAATTATGTCCACTATTACAGTAATGGCATCAAGGATGAGGCGAAAGCGAGTGGTAGCGTTATACTATCATAATATGGAGCAATGAGTAAACCGCTTCTACATTATTGGAAAAGAAAGCTGGTAGTTAATCACATTGTAGAGACAACAACAACAATAAAAATTTAAAATAAATAAATAAATACACTGGATCTTAGTTTGTTCTTTTTTTTCGTCACAACCGATTGATTAGTACCCAGGCCAACCACTCAAGGTATAGTGGAGGTGGAGGCACACACACACACACACACACACACACACACACACACACAAAATTCGGTCAGTACATGGGGATCGAACCCATGGACACTTGCTTCCTGGCTGGGGGTTATTACCGCTCGGCCATCGGTCCCCATGTAGGTAAATGAATCAATACACAGTTTCAAGTTATCATCCGAACAGAAAAAGCTTCCGTTTTGAAATGACACAAACTGCACTGACATTATCTGAGACAGTGCGTATAGAAGTACGTTTCTGTCACTTTTCTCTTCCTTGTTCTTTCTGAGTGAGTTAAATCAAAGAAGGACACAGATTCACTGCCCTCGATGGACTTTAAAAAAGGCTTTGATACCTTTAACTCACTCAGTACGGCCAGTCCTCTCTTCTCCTCTACACAGACCCCTCGGATGTCCACTGGGTGTCTGAATGACCCAACCTTTAGCTTCCGTCGTCAGAATTGTGGTATTCTTTTTCAACATTCACCTGTTCAGTATAAGAGCTTTGTCTCCGGCTATTTTAGTATCAATCAGCTTTTACCAGTTCGCGGAAAATATTGAGTTCTGCTAAAATCACAAAACTGGCGTTATTCAAGACTCGATATCAGACTCTCAACAACATGCAAACAACTCATATACCCAATAAAAGACAATTGAATATTCTTTTATATGCGATCCATGTTTTATTGATGACATGAATCTGAGATGAATGGCATCTACTCAAATTAGGCCCAATGGGTAAAAGAAAAAAATAATCAAAAAGTCTGTGTTTTTTTTCTTTTTGTAAGGTTTAAAACCAGTCAGAGTATTTGACATAGACCACACAAAATGATACCAGATACAATTTGTTATCATATATTATCAGATATACGACATTATTAGCACACAGAAAGACAGCACCCATTTCCATCACAAAAACGTTGAAAATCATTCAAACCACTTTGGGAACGCTGAAGAAGAAGAAGAAGAAAGAAAGAAGAAAGAAAAAAGAAGAAAGAAGAAGAAAGAAGAAGAAGAAAGAAGAAGAAGGAAGAAGAAGAAGGAAGAAGAAAGAAGAAGGGAGAAGAAAGAAGAAGAAGAAGAAGTAATAGTAGTAGTAGTAGTAGTAGTAGTAGTAGTAGTAGTAGTAGGGAACGTTGAAGATTCAAACCACGTATCCACAACCACACTGACCACCCCCCACCCCCACCCCCCCCTCCACCCCCTCTCTGGTCCTGTTCCCCCCCCCCCCCCCCCGCCCCCCCAGGCCTGGACGGAGTGGCTACTCTGGGGATCGTGCCTCACCTGACGGCTGGGGAGCTGAGCGACCCCAGCGTGGACCACCTGGCCGTCATGGCCCTGCTCGGCAAGTTCATGCACATCATCCCGCCCCTGCCCGCCCCGGAAAAGGTCACCCTCAACTGC
>NC_134888.1:33069580-33087080 GCF_041734735.1 Babylonia areolata | reverse complement strand
TGAGAATGATATGGACTGCCCCCGCCCCCCCACCATTATGCATGTTTCCCTTTAATTCTTGAATTACGCGACAAGGAAGAAGCTTGTTAATTGACACACAGCATGATTATTATGTTTGTAAGCATTCCCATTGCCTTTCATACGTTTTTTGTTGACTGTTTAATTCAAGTATTTAAAATCATTTTGTAAAACTATTTTAGCATCTGGAATAAAAAGAGAATATATCCCTTTCCTCATTTGTTATGTTTAGCAACGTGATTATAAACAAGACATGTCTATTTTTGACAAAGTTAATGTATCTTACAACATATTGTCAGTCATATGGTGTTTATAGCAGATAGATGATATGTAATAAAAAAAATAATAAAAAAAGTTCAGAATTTTAGAACAAGTAATCTTTTGGACGGTTGATACCAACAACTCGGCACATTCTATGTCGGCATTATATGTATTCTATATATATATATATGTGTGTGTGTGTGTGTGTGTGTGTGTTCCATCTGTCGCTTTGTATGACAACCGTAGCCCTTCTTTTCAGCGGTTGGTAGAGAGTTCCAAGTGCGGCGCCGTGTTCTAGCCGCGAAGTCTTTCGAGTTCCGATACCTCCCGCCCAAAGCGGGCTATTACGTCATTAAGGTCCGATGGCGCGGGAGATACGTCAAGGGTACTGGTTGATGTGACGTCATTGTGCATGGGTGTTGTCCTGACCTGGCGTGCTACTCACCGCAGTTATTGATTGATTTGTTTATCGTTTTATCGATTTATTTATTTATTTATTCAGTTAGTTATTTCTTCATTCATTTGTTTATCTAATCAGTTAGTTGTTTTTTTTAATTCATCTATTTGTTCATACTCATTGCCACTTTTCATTGTTGTTGGTGTTATAATGTTTTGCTTATCTGCATGTCATGGTGTGTGTGTGTGTGTGTGTGTGTGTGTGTGTTTAGCGTTAGCTGTTGACCAAACCACTGATAGTACCTCGTTATGTCTTCTTCTTTTTTTTTTAAAGTATCAATTTGTCGAGTTATGACAGAATCAAAGAGTTCATTCTGTCATTTTAACTGCCAGTCCGTAATAAAACTTAGAATTTTTTTTTCTAAATGAAAATGAGACGTTAAAAAAAAAAGGTAATCGAAGACCATAGATTCCGATTATGTTTTACGGTTGCAGCCACTAAACAGGTCAGCGTCAGAAAATAAAGGGAAAGCTCCCACAGACGTTGTTGTTGGTTTTGTTGTTGTTGTTGTTGTTGTTGGCAGTCATAGGGGCAGTGAATTCATATCCACTGTGTCTAAGGCTCGGCATCGGAAAACGGGACGCAGTCGTCTCCCTTCGCCGCTTTTACTCTCCCTTGTGAAGCCAGAGTTTGATTCGGTACTGTGAAGAAATCTGAGTGTGTTTATCCTTTTCCAGGGACACAACCACCTGAAGTTGAGAAGAACTCTAGTTCAATAGGAAGTTAATAGGATCTATAGTTTAATAAGACATTGATACAAAAAAAGGACTGATAAGAACTATAGTTGAATAAAAAATCAATGAGAACTATAGTTTGCCAATAATAAGAATAAAAAGTTATTTACAAGATAATGTGAAATCATAATGATAATGATAATAATAATAACGTGGAGACTTATATAGCGCTGCTCCCCACTTTCAAAAGCAGGATCACCGCGCTTTACAAATAAAAAAAAAAAACAACCAACGAATATATAACATCTTAAAGATATAATGATAAAAATGAGATAAAACGACTTACCTCCCACATATCATTTACAATTGTACATCACACTCTCTCTCTCTCTCTCTCTCTCTCTCTCTCGGTCTCTCTCTCTCTCTCTATCTCTCTCACACACACACACACACACACACACACACACACACACACACACACACACACACACACACACACACACACACACACCAATAAAAATCAACTTAAGTGCTAAAAAACGACACAGAGAATCAATAGAGACAGACAAACACGTAACTGCACATTGCACACACAACATAAAACGTCGTCTACTCGGGTGAAATAAAACACAACACAAAAATAACCAATTCAAAAAAGACACCACAAGCATATGAAGTAATAATTTTGATAGCACTTCCCACTAAGTCTGCACAACGCATATACAAACAATATCTACCGTGCATATTATTACTCCGGGAAAGCACTAGAACTCTAGCAACATGAATACAATAGACTTACGACAGTAAAACAATGGTCTCAGCACAATAGGACACATACCTGTATGCATGTGTCGCATGAAGAGAGAGGTGTTCGTCGTTTGTTTTACTATTGAACTAGATAGGTCTTTAATGGGTTTTTTTAACATTGGTTTTGATCTGATGTGGCGAGTGTCAAGTGGCAAGGAGTTCCATTGAAGAGTTCCATTGCCTGGGTGCCGTGAAAGTAAAAGCGCGTTCTCCAAATATCTTTGTGCGGTATACATGGAATTAGTTGATCTGTGGACAAACGAAGTGGCCGAGAAGGCGAGTAGACAGACAGAAGATCGTAAATATGGTTTGCTGAATCATAAAAAATCGGAGAAGAAATTGCGGCAAAAGAGAGATGATTTATAATGTATGCGTGCTTCAACAGGGAGCCAGTGTAAGGTTCTAAGTAAAGGGCGTGACATGGGTCTCGTTTCTTCGCTTTAATGATAAGCCTTGCAGCTGTGTTCTGTGCCTTTTGCAACCTGTCCAAGTATCGCTAAGGACAGCCAGCAAGAAGAGAGTTGACATAATCTAGCCTTGACAGGACGGAAGCACAAACAAGTGTCCTAGCTGCTGCGGTTGTCAGGAAGTTGACGAATGAATCTGACCTGAACGAGATCGGCACGGGCGTACGTGTTTTTTTATTTTTTATTTTTTTGTTTGTTTTTTTTTTTAACCAATACAAGAATTCTCTCTCACTCTCTCATTTTAGTTTATATTTCAATGTTTGTTTGACTGCGTTTTGATTTCTTTTAATGAGATCCACCCTTCTGCCATTCAAGTCCTGTAGTTACCACAGGAAACTGCGATCGGTGTTGTAGCAATGCTAGTTATTCGTTTGGTGTTGTTGTTGCTGTTGTCTACTCTGATTAATCTTGTTTTAAAAAGCATGACATGGAGAGGTATTATTCTTCAGAGCTCTATCCTTAGCGTATTTGTTTCTTGGTATATACTTATTGAAACGTGCGTATAAGATTAGGTGCGCGCGTATGGCGTGCATGTGTGTGTGTTGTTGTTGTTGTTGTCGTTGTCGTTTTTGTGTGTATGTGCGTGTGCGCGCGTGCGCATGTGTGTATTGAATGTAGTGTAGTGTGGTGAGGTGTGTGTGTGTGTGTGTGTGTGTGTGTGTGTGTGTGTGTGTGTGTGTGTGTTTGTGTGTGTGTGTGTTAGTGTTAAAACACACACACACACACTAAAATACGATTAATCTCGATCCGTAATTAACCCTATTTCCCTGCTAAGTTTCATACTGATATTTCCATCTTTACTGTTAATTAAATTGCGATGTTTTTTCCTCCGTTTGTTTTTCACTTTTTTATTCTCGTGAACAGTTGCACTGATGGATAGTCTGCTTCTGCACAACTAATTTATGTTTGCGTGAAACCCTAAAAAATAATATTTTTTAGCACTGACCAGTTACTTACCTGTGCACGCTTCAACACAAAATGATGTCCTCACTACCCGTCTGTTTTTTTTTTATGTGTTTTTTGTGTATGTGTTTTTGTTGTGTGTTTTTTTTGTTTTTTGTTGTTGTTGTTGTTTTGTTTGCTTGTTTTTGTTTTTGTGTGTGTGGTTGTTTTTTTTTAATTTCTTTTTCTGTAAGCAGATTTTATAATTAAAAAAAACAACTTTTTATTTGGAGCAACCGGATGTCGTGTTACTAAGATTGGGTATTCCTATGCCTGCCTGCCTGTCTTTCTGTCTGTACGTATGTCTGGGTGGCTGTCTGCAGTTCCACGTCACTGGGCCTCTGTTTCTCCTTGCCTCCATCTCCTCCTCCTTCTCCTCCTCCATCTCCTCCTCCTTCTCCTCCTCCTCCTTCTCTTCTTCTTCTTCAGAGGAATTCCCATTGTTATTGGACAGTCACGTCCTGTTCTCATTGTGAACACTGTTTATTTCATTCACATCGTGTGTCTGTTGGTCTGCCAGGGTTTGTATTGTTTGTCTCCCTTCTTCTAACCCCCTCCCCCCCTCCATCCGCCCCCCCCCCCCCTCCTCTGTCTCTCCCCCCTCTCTCCGTCTCTGCATCTCTTCCTTTGCCTCTCTGTCTGTGTCTGCCTTTGTTCGCGCACGCGTGCGCGCGCGCTTGTGTGTGTGTGTGTGTGTGTGTGTGTGTGTGTGTGTGTGTGTGTGTGTGTCACCGTGTGTATGTGTGTGTGTGTATCCGTGTGTCACCATGTGTGAGAGAGAGAGAGAGAGAGAGAGAGAGAGAGATAGTGTGTGTGTGTTGTGTGTGTGTGTGTGTGTGTGTGTGTGTGTGTGTGTGTGTGTGTGTGTGTGTGTGTGTGTGTGTGAGAGAGAGAGAGAGAGAGAGAGTGGGCGTGAGTGTGTGGGATGCTGGTGGTGAGAGAGATAGTGAGAGAGAGATAGAGTGTTTGTGTGTGTATGTGCTCTGTGTGTGTGTGTGTGTGTGTGTGTGTGTGTGTGTGTGTGTGTGTGTGTGGTCTGTCCGTGTGTCATTGTGTGTGTGCGTGAGAAAGAGAGAGAGAGTGTGTGTGTATGTGTGTGTGTTTGTGAGTGAGAGAGAGTGTGTGTGTGGTGTGTGTGTGTGTGTGTGTGTGTGTGTGTGTGTGTGTGTGTGCGAGAGAGAGAGAGAGTGTGTGTGTGTGTGATGATATGTGTGCCTGTGGTGATGAAGAACCCCCTCTCTCTCCCTGTGCCGTGAGGCAGGCAGCCCTTTCAGGGCCCGGGTGACGGACCGATCTTTGGTGGTCCTGCTGGATGACCTCACTGACCTTCGGGATGACCGTGACCACCTGGCCCTGCCCTATGACCTCCCCACCACGTTCACCTTTGACATTTCTCAGGCTGGTCCTGGTGAGTGTTGTTTTGTTTCTTCTTCTTTTTGTTGTTTGTTGTGCATGATGTTATATGTGAATATTGGAGTCACGATATCATGTGTTAACTCTCTCCATACGAACGGCGAAAGAAAAGACGTGAACAGCGTTTCACCCCAATTACCATCATCAAAATATTGCAAGTGGAAGGCTCTCATACTGAAGAGGTGAATGTTGACAAAGAATACCACAATTCTGACGACGGAAGCTAAAGGTTGGGTCATTCAGACACCCACTGGATATCCGAGGGGTCTGTGTAGAGGAGAAGAGAGGACTGGCCGTACTGAATGAGTTAATAATAATAATAGCAATAACTAGTATTCATATAGCGCTGAATCTTGTGCAGAGACAAATCAAAGAACTTTCAAACCAGTGTTAGCCGTGTTTACGGTATCGTTTGTAATCCAAATGAAAATGCTTTCCAGTTAGACGGTGGTGGATTAAAAGGAAGGAGAAGGAAGAGGAAGGAGGAAGGTGATGATGTACTTCACCCCAAGGCAACGAAACAAGCGATTCTGATTGAGCTCACTGTGCCATACGAAAGCAGAATGGAGGAAGCCCACATCTACAAGACCCGAGGAGGATGCTATTCTAGCCAGCAAACATTTTTTTTGTCGTTTCTAAGACAAGACGACTCCAGCAACAGCAGTGAATGACATGTTGGTCTTATTCCAACTCGGTGCCAACCTCAAACGGTATAGGTGTACCCCAAGGCAACGAAACAAGCGATTCTGATTGAGCTCACTGTGTCATACGAAAGCAGCATGGAGGAAGCCCACATCTACGTTCGGACAAATCCATATACGCTACACCACATCTGCCAAGCAGATGCCTGACTAGCAGCGTAACCCAACGCGCTTAGTCAGGCCTTGAGGAGAAAAAAAGGTGAATAAATAATAGATAAGCTTACACAAATGAATAAATAAATAATAATGTAAAAAAAAATCCCCACATCTACAAGGACCGAGTAGTGTGCTAGTCTAGCCAGCAGCCTGAGAGAATCTGGCTTCCAAGCCAAAGTCCTCGCCATAGAGATTGGTGCAAGAGGGTTTGTGGGCGCATCTGCCTACAGCCTCATGAAACAGCTGTCGATTTCTGGCACAGAGAGGACACGGGCTCTCAAGGCAGTGGCAGAAGTAGCAGAAAAGAGTTCCAGCTGGATCTGGTCGAGGAGGAATGAAAGTACACTTCATAAGGATTTAAATTCCCAACTCAAACTAGGTGAACGATGGCTCAGGGGTTAAAACGTCTGTCGGAAAAGGTGACAGTCCTGAAGTGGCGACCACCCTGGAGGCGCGGGTTCGATCCTGCTGAGGACCAGGGGAAAAAAGAAAAAAGAAAGAAAGGCGGTAATACAAGGGCATCCAGGAGTCATAATCTGAGTGCGGCCCGGCCCCCTTAGAGTGTGAGGAGTGAAGGGCCGAAACACTTGACTGAGGGGGGCTTCTTCTCTGAGGACCTTGTACTATCCAGCTCTCCCAAGAGTTTCTTACCACTAGATGGTGATAGTAAAATGACGTTACATCGATGAAGTTGAAAGGAAAGAGGGAGGAAGGTGATGATGATACAGATGGTGATAATAGAATGACATTATATCGATGAAGTTGAAAGGAAAGAGGGAGGAGGTGATAATGATATCGATGGTGATAATAGAATGACATTCTATCGATAAAGTTGAAAGGAAAGAGGGGGCGAAAACACAAAATTAAAGAATGAAAAAAAGAAAAAGAAAAAAAAAGTGCGTTCGAAAACCAAAGGTTTGCTGGGCATTTTCATCACTGACACGCTCCTTGAGTGGGTTGAATGAGCGAACTTAGCAGAGCTAAGCTTGCTTATCGTTAAGAATGTTCCTAACTGCACAGTAAACTCCACATACTTAGGAACATTCTCAGCTCTAAGCAAAGGTCGGCTCGTGCAACCCATCCCCACGAGCGAATGCCTGCTTGGATTGGCTGTGCAGACAAGGAAACGTGGAACGCGTCACACAACTCAAGGCGTGTCACTCTGTTTCCCCACAGGTACCTTGACGGCCGAGGTGCTCTCCCCTCAGGGCAAGCTGCCGGTGCACGTGAACCAGACGAGTGAGCGAGCCGTGGTCACCTTCAGGGCCGTTCGTGAAGGTGCGGAATGTGACGGGACAGATTGTCAAAAGCAGAATAAGAGCGAGGGGAGAGAGAGAGACAGAGACAGAGAGAGACAGAGAGATTATTGACTTTGTTTACATTTACCAACAATTTTCATAGTACTGAGAGAGAGAGAGAGAGAGAGAGAGAGAGAGAGATTATTGACTTTGTTTCCATTTTCCATTTCATAGTATATATATATATATATATATATATATATATAGATATAGAGAGAGAGAGAGAGAGAGAGAGAGAGAGAGAGAGAGAGATTATTGACTGTGTTTATATTTACCATTTCATAGCACACACACACACACACACACACACACACACACACACACAGAGAGAGAGAGAGAGAGAGAGAGAGAGAGAGAGAGAGAGAGATTATTGACTTTGTTTTCATTTTCCATTTCATAGTACTTTGTTATTCATAACTTGGGAAGAATGTTAGATAAAGGAGAAGCAAGCACACACACGCACTCTCTCTCTCTCTCTCTCTCACACACACACACACACACACACACACACACACACACACACACACACACACACACACACACACACACACACACACACACACACACACACACAGATACAGTTCAACACTCATCGTACATATCATACTTTTCTGACATTGGCAAATCTAGAAAGACTTTTTTTCTTTTTTTTTTTTTTTTTTTTTTTTTTTTTGGCAGACACCCTTCTCTGGGCCCAGCTTCCGGGCACGTGATTGTGTCTTGTTTGATTGATATGTTTTGTATTGTTTATCAATATTTTCATCTTGTTTAGTGTATATCTTTTGTTTTGTTTGATTAGTATCCTTTGTCTTGTTTGATTGATATCTTTTGTCCTGTTTAATTGATTTCTTTTCTTCGAATGAAAAAGTCATGAACATTCTTTATGAAGTTTTATAAGTTATGTGGGTTGATTGTTTTTGCATGCTATCGTGACTGTTATATGTATCTAAATCGGTTTGTTTTTTTGTCTTTTCACGGATTAAAAAAAAAATGGAATAAACATGTTTTCCCCAGGGAAGCATTACGTTCATATGTACTTGAGTGCTTGTCCCTGCTGGCGAATGGATAATATTTAATCATTCATTGTACCCCAATGTTTTATTCATTTATTCATTTCTTTCTTTCTTCATTTATTTATGACTATCTTATTTTTACATAATTTACTTCTCCTTTTTTTTTTTTTTACAGGAGAGCATTACATTCACATGTACTGGTCGGAAGCAGCGTTGGAGTGCTCTCCCCTGCTGGGTTACTGCATGGGCCCGCCCCTTCCGGTGGACGCCAGCAAGGTCATCCTGACGGGACAGGGAGCGGAGGTTGCCAGGGCAACGGTGACGGCGGAGTTCGTGGTGGACGGGAGGAGGGCTGGCTCCGGTGAGTGAGACAGGGCGAGACAAGACAAAGACGAGACAAAGACGAGACGAGACGAGACAAAGACGAAACAAAGACGAGACGAGACAAAGACAAGACGAGACGAGACAAAGACGAAACAAAGACGAGACGAGACGATACAAACACGAAACAAAGACGAAACATAGACGAGACGAGACAAAGATGAGACGAGACGAAACAAAGACGAGACGATACAAAGACGAAACAAAGACGAGACTAGACGATACAAAAACGAGACGAGACGAGACAAAGACGAGACGAGACAAAGACGAGACAAGACGTGGAGTGACGAGACAAGACAAAACAAGACAAGGCAAGACAAACAAGACAAGGCAAGACAAGACAAGACAAGACAAACAAGACAAGGCAAGGCAAGGCAAGGCAAGGCAGGACCAAACAAGGCAAGGCAAAGCAAGGCAAGGCAAAGCAAGACAAGACAAGACCAAACAAGGCAAGGCAAGGCGAGGCAAGACAAAACAAGACAAGGAAAGACAAGACAAATCAAGACAAGACACGAGACGAGAGGAGACGTAAAAAGACAACAATATTTTATTTCCGAAGATAGACACGTGCTGGTGTGTTTGTTCCAGTCACCACCCTGGACAGCGTCTACTATACACCACACTAAAAGATGAAGGTTTTAAACATGATGATAATGAGTCATGTGGAAAACTGAAAGCATGCGCATACACACGAGTTGGCTTTTACGTGTATGTCCGTTTTTACCCCGCTATGTAGGCAGCCATTCTCCGTTTTCGGTGGTGTGCACGCAGGATATGTTCTTGTTTCTATAACCCACCAAACGCTGACATGCATTTCAGGATCTTTAACGTGCATGTTTGATCTTCTGCTTGCGTGTACACACGAAGGGGGTTCAGGCACAAGCAGGTCTGCACATATGTTGACCTGGAAGATCGGAAAAAAACTCCACCCTTTACCCACCAGGCGCCGTTACCGGGGCAGTTAACTGTACCGTGGTAAATTGTTTTTTTGTTGTTTTTTTTCTAATTATCCCCAAGATTGAAGCGTGCACAAATTTGCATCGACAGAAAAAAAAGGAAGCAATGTTGTTACAGACATGCAAAGCTTTCAATGAAAATAGATAATATGAATGAAATAAAATATAGTAAAGCCAATTTCGGTGGTGGTGGTGGGGGGGATGTTCATTTTGCTTATGTTCATTGCGTATAATTATCATGATGTATGGGAAAGAAACTGTTCGCCAGTGACATGCATGATAATGTGATAGAGTACGGCTTGGCTAGGGACTGTGATTTATAATTACAAGTTGTAACAAAGTACACTTGGTGGTAAAGGGCTTGATTTAATAGATGTTTAGGGAATAGGTTTAGAATGGGCTTTGCATGTAAACCGGGAATGGCGTCACACCTTCTGGGCGGGTCATTGAAGACCGGCTGTTAGTTGCAAAAACGGCGTCTGCTATAGCTGGTGTCGTAAACAGTCAGTGAATCAGCTCAGCGCTTGGCTACAATAAAATTAAGTTAGCCGAGATAAACAAAGATAAAAGTGATAGACTGATTGGGAAATTGCTATGCCATGGCAGGTAAGGTGAGAGTTGAACTGAAGGGAGTTCGGACATCTCTACCTGTTGACATTACGCCGATAAAGTACGACCGCTACAGGTGTACATATACCCCGGCTTATCCAGGTAAGAAAGTGTGTGTGTGTGTGTGTGTGTGTGTGTGTGTGTGTGTGTGTGTGTGTGTCGTTTGTTTGTTTGTGTACGCGTGTGTGTGTTTGTGTGTATGTGTGTGTATGTCTGTTTTTTGGCACCCAACCTTGCTAGGCCATGCAAGCGTGCATGCATGCATGTGTGTGTGTGTGTGTGTGTGTGTGTGTGTGTGTGTGGGTGATGAGTGTGTGTGTGTGTGTGTGCTTGTGTGCGTAAGTCTGCACGTGTATGTATGTATGTATGTATGTATGTGTGTGTGCATGTGTCTTTGCACGCGCGTGTGTATGTGCCTGCGTCTGTGCATGTGTCTGTTTCTGTGCCTTTGTGTGGTTTACATGTATAAGTCTGTGTGTGGTGTGTGTGTGTGTGTGTGTGTGTGTGTGTGTGTGTGTGTGTGTGTGTGTGTGTGTGTGTGTGTGTGTGTGTGTGTGTGTCCCCATAGGTCTCCGTTGCTTTAGTTCTCTTCCAGGATGTACGCTTGCATGCACGTGCTTGTGCCGCGTGCGTGCGCTCGAGCTCGCTGGTCAGCACTTCTCGTTTTTGTCGGCATGTTTTTTTCAGGTGGATTCCTTCTCTACGTCTACTGGTCCGACATCCTGGTGCCCGGGTGTCCGCACAAGGTCACCGTGACCTCCAAAGGTGACGTCAGCAAGGTCAAGGTCACGGGCGAGGGGTTGAAAGGAGGCATTGCGGGGAGCGAACTGCGTGTCTTTGTGGACACGAAAGAGGCGGGACCAGGTAGGCCGACTTGGATGGCTTGTTAGGTAGCTTGTATTGCACTGCATTGCATTGCATTGCATTGTGTTACTTGTTCCCCGTTCGTTCGTTTATTTATCTAAAGTCTGTTCATCTATGATGATGATATTAGACTGAAATTAAATGATATTATAATCATTGTTATTATTATTATTATTATTATTATCATCATCACCATCATCATCATCATCAGTATTAAGTGGAGTGATGGCCTAGAGGTAACGCATCCGCCTAGGAAGCGAGAGAATCTGAGCGCGCTGGTTCGAATCACGGCTCAGCCGCCAATATTTTCTCCCCCTCCACTAGACCTTGAGTGGTGGTCTGGACGCTAGTCATTCGGATGAGACGATAAACCGAGGTCCCGTGTGCAGCATGCACTTAGCGCACGTAAAAGAACCCACGGAAACAAAAAGGTTGTTCCTGGCAAAATTCTGTAGAAAAATCCACTTCGATAGGAAAAACACACACACAAAAAAACAAAACAAAACTGCACGCAGGAAAAAATACAAAAAAAGGGTACCGCCTTAGTATAGCGACGCGCTCTTCCTTGGGAGAGCAACCCTAATTTCACACAGAGAAATCTGTTGTGATAAAAAGAAATACAATATACAAATATTATTATTATTATCATGATTATCGTGATTATTGTCATTATTACTTAGAAATCGTCATTTCTGAAAATCAATGGCAGGGTAAGAACAATTCAACAGAATAGGAGGCGGTTGAGGTGGAAAGTCATGAGGAAGGAAAGAGAGAGAGAGAGAGAGAGAGAGAGAGAGAGAGAGAGAGTGCTTGCATTTCTGTGTGCGTGCACGCATGCATGTATGACTGAAGTATCTGTGTGCATGTGTCTGTGTATGTGTGCTTCCCTCTAAAACATAACAATATGCATGTGTACATGCCTTTATGTACAGACGCCCGTTCTTTACATGTTGGTAATATAATCCCCACGTATGCCAGGGGAGGTAACGGCGACGTGCTCCAATCACCGCCAGGGGGCGAAAGTGGACGTGAAGCAGAACGAAGGTCATCATTACACCCTCTGCATCCAACCAACCCTGGCCGAAAAACACCTGCTGCAGGTCAAATATGACGGCGCGCACGTACCAGGTATGATCAGTGGTTTAGTTGACTGATTGATTGATTTGGATACTTGTAATTGTATAGCGCCTATCTCTCGGTCAGAGACCGAGCTCTAAGAGCTTCACTTCACAAACAAGGCAATCCTTTATTAGCACAACAGGTAGTCACAGCCGACTGAAAAGCGTGGCTGGCTTCACGTGTTCATCATTCGTTTCCTGACCACGTGCCGTGGCGAAGTGGTTAGCGTTGCGGACTGACGGCTGGGAGGACGCGGGTTCGAATCCCAGCAGGGGTGGGTTTTTACGGCCTGCGGCCGGCTCCTACCCAGAGTTGAGTGTGCTTTGGGCTTAAATGGGGAGAGTGGGACCACACAGTCGAGTATCATCCACTTCACGGATGAGTCTAGGTGTGCTGCTCTAATTACCTGACCAACACTGCAAGTGTCTGTATCTCTCGGGCCTGGTTGACGCCGGGATATCATCATGAAAGGAAGCGTAGAGTACAGCCTTGTCACGAAGTCCCAAATCAAAATGGACCTCCATAGCAACGTCGTCATCATCAATGTCATCCTCCTCCTCCTTCATCATTACACATATAAGCAAAAATGTCCCAAAGTCTGTGGCCTTTCATGCCCTGCTGTCATGGTGACCACAGTTTCGATACCCATCCACTTCCGTGCTTGGGGTGAGTCCTGTCAATGTCTTCAGTGTCGGCAGATTCATGGGGGGCTGTTGTTTGAGGGACGTGGTGGCGGTCTCCACTCTGGGAGGGACGCTCACTCAGTCTGGCTCCACGACTAAGCCATTATTGTCGTTAGTAGGGGCCTTATTAGGTGGTGTCCTAAGTACGTTAAATCAGAACAGGCACCACTGAACACCACCAAAGTGGCTCAGCAGCAGTGCAGGATCTCCTCTGGTGTGTGGCCTCCTGGCGACCCAACATCGGTGGTTCCTTGCGGACTGCAGACGTTGGGAGTGTGACAGACGAACCCAGGTGTGGCTGTGTGTGTGTGTGTGTGGGGGGGGGGGGGGGGGGGGGGGGGCTCGGAATGAGCGGCGTGGAGCAATGCCACTGAAACGGTACAGATGACGGGGCAGCAGCAGCAGCAGCAGCAACAACAAAAACAAAATCATTCGTTTCCTGTGCTCATTCATTCCAATGATGTATGAATGTATTTCGTTTGTTGTCCGTATGGCTGGTTGTCTTGTGGATGTTGCCTTCCCCCCCCCCCCCTCTCCCCCTCCCCCCCCCCCCCCCCCCTCCCTTTTTTTCAAATTTTGGATCGACGTGTTCATGTGATATTGTTAGGTCAGAATGAACTTGAGAACCAGGCAACGAAGACGCGCAACCGACTGACCAGGCAGGATCTGGTGAATAATCCTGTGTGGCACCGCAGTGGCTTTTAACGGATTTTCATTAAGAGAACAGCACCAGCAGCAGCAGAAGAAGAAGATGAAGAACAAGAAGAAGAAGGAGAAGTAGTAGTAGTAGTTCTTTCTGATAGATTTGACACGGGTTCTTTCAGTTTGTGTACAGGTGGGAGCAGTTCATGTATCAGGTGGGGAGGAGCAGTTCACGTGTCAGGTGGGAGCAATGCATGTGTCAGAGCAGCTCTTGTGTCTGCTGAGAGCAGTTAAAACGTGTGCGGAACTGTTGCACTCTGCGGAGAGAAGTGTACCATGCTCTTTCTGGAGAGAGCACATACACGTGTTATTTCTGAACATGGTTTATATTTATATATATATATATATATATATATATATATATATATATATAATAGTTGGTAGTCCCTCTGAGGTCGGCTGGACACTAACGAATGACGTGAAATACATGTCCGACATCGTTTCGTTTATTTATTTATAGTATGTTCATCAAAGATGATGATATTAGACTGAAAATAAATGATATTATTAATATTATTTGGATTATTATCATTTCTATCAGTTGATGATGATTTTTATTATTAATTAGAAACCATCATTTCTACATATTCAAATGAAAATGGAGGTGGTTGAGGTGGACCGCAAAATGGAGGTGGTTGAGGTGGACGGAAGGGGGGGGGGGCGAGGGGGAGGGGACTAAGAAAGGAGAGAGAGAGAGAGAGAGAGAGAGAGAGAGAGAGAGTACAAAATGTAAAATGGAGAGGGTGAGTGTCAGTGATTGGAGAAAGAAAAAAAACATAATATTGGAAGGGTGTGTGTCAGAGGGGGGACGAAGGAAGCGGGATTGGGACAAAGAAAATTAATCAATAATCAAATATTGTATGCACTACTTCTGTAGATTATTATTTGAATAGAGGTTGATGTGGGGACCTGCAATAAACAACCAACCGGACTATTTAACACATAACTAGCTAACTTTAATAAAAGAGCATTTTGAAATATATATTTATCTATTATCTTTATTTATTTATTTATTTATTTTTAATTTTTTTTTTTTTGTTTATTTATTTTTTCTCAAGCGCATTGGGTTACGCTGCTGGTCAGGCATCTGCTTGGCAGATGTGGTATAGAGTATATGGATTTGACCGAACGCAGTGACGCCTCCTTGAGCTACAGATACTGATACTGATACTGAAATATATACACACCCCACAACCCCCCCTCTCCCCCCTTCCAAAAAAAACCCCAAACAAACAAAAAAAAACATTTGAAACTGGTAACACGTGTCCATGTCCGACATGTCCTCCGTGCAGGAAGTCCCTTTGTCGTACGTGTTGGGGAGCCGCCAGACGCCAGCAAGGTTCGCGTGTTCGGGCCAGGCATCGAGGATGGGGTGTTGTACAGCTTCCAATCCACGTTCCTGGTGGAAACCCACGGGGCTGGGGCCGGGCAGTTGGCGGTGCGTGTGAGAGGGCCCCGAGGTATGGATAACCAATGGTAGTGGTTTTTTTGTTTGTTTCTTAGTGTGTTTTTTTGTTTGTTTGTTTGTTTGTTTGTTTTTGTTTTGTTTGTTTTTTGTTGTTGTTGCTTTTGTTTGTTTTTTCAATTATTTGCTCACACACACACACACACACACACACACACACACACACACACACACACACACACACACGTGTGTGTGTGTGTGTGTGTGTGTGTGTGTGTGTGTGTGTTGTTTTTTCACTTCCGTGCTGTAGAGGATTAATTAAATTGATGTTTTGATCTGTCTGTGTAAATGGGCATTCTAGCTGCTTTCTGACTTTCTGTCTGTCTGTCTTGTTTTGTGTGTGTGTGTGTGTGTGTGTGTGTGTGTGTGTGTGTGTGTGTGTGTGTGTGTGTGTGTGTGTGTGTGTGTGTGTGTGTGTGTGTGTGTGTGTGTGTGTGTGTGTGTGTGTGTGTGTGTGTGTGTGTTTTCTTCAGTTTAACGTCTATTCACTATGTGTGGGGGTGTGTGTCTGTGTCTGTGTCTGTGTGTGCCTGTGTGTCTGTATGTGTGACAGACAGACGAAACGAAACGAAACACATTTAAAAACAATTTTAAAGGGGGTCCATATAAGAATGTGATTCAAATGTATAAGAATAACAGGCAATGACATGCTGACAATTTCTTCACATATGTCCTTGTCACAATAAAAGTATCTGAGATCAATTCTCTGGTACTTTCTTTAAATTGGCGTGTCTCTTCTAGTCTTTTTTTTTTTTTTTTTTTTTTTTGGTCAAAATAATAATGAAGCCAACAACCAAACATCCCTTCCCTTATTTGAAAATAACTTTTTAAAAAGACAAACCACACAGAGCAGACCAGTGAAATATAGCATGCATTTTCATCCTCTTTTTGACTCACTTGGGTAAACAATGTGAGCCTAATGTAATAACCTGGTGTTCGAGTGTGTGTGTGTGTGTGTGTGTGTGTGTGTGTGTGTGTGTGGTGAACTTTGACATTGTCATTTTCTCTGGAAATGATTTGTCTGGCAATACCAAAATTGTATTGAAAATATTTGGGAAAAAAATCTTTACAGACGCACCAATGATAGGTTGTGAGTCTTTCGGATTAAGCTGTATTTCCGGTTCATGAACGGTTTATTTCGTTGAGGATCCAGATTCAGAAAATAGGTTTGAAGACAGCTTCATCTCTTTCTTTTTTTTCGTTTTCTTGTTCGCACTTAAAAGAAAAGACATACAGTGGAGTGATGGCCTAGAGGTAAGGCGTCCGCCTTGGAAGCGAGAGAATCTGAGTGCGCTGGTTCGAATCACGGTTCAGCCGCCGATATTTTCTCCCCCTCCACTAGACCTTGAGTGGTGGTCTGGACGCTAGTCATTCGGATGAGACGATAAACCGAGGTCCCGTGTGCAGCATGCATTTAGCGCACGTAAAAGAACTCACGGCAACAAAAGGGTTGTTCCTGGCAAAATTCTGTAGAAAAATCCACTTCGATAGGAAAAACAAATAAAACTAAAAATACAAAAAAATGGGTGGCGCTGTAGTGTAGCGACGCGCTCTCCCTGGGGAACGGGCCCGAATTTCACACAGAGAAATCTGATGTGATAAAAAGAAATACAAATACAACAAATACAAATACAAATTCTGGACAGAACACACAGTGACAATGGCTACATCATCGACGTGTTTACTCCATATGAATGTTTTCAAGTGGATACTGAATTAACTAGAATGAACATAAAAGAGAAATTGAATGGAGCATGCCGTAGTTTCCGAATGTTAATAAAGCCTGTCAAAAACGGATCTCCGCAGATCTAGAGGAAACAGCGACATGTTGCGATGGCAACGTCTCCTTTACCGCGGACTTTAAAGAATTTTTTGAATGCCCGAGGTATACCAAAATAACATGATTGAAACACTGTTATCGCCTCGAATGTCGATTTATCTTGCTTAAAAAAACAACATGTTTAAATGTTTTAACGCAGCGCAGTAAGTCTATTTTTCTCGACCCTTACATATTTGGTTCGAATCTGCGTTTATGCCTCTCTTTTTTGTTAATCCGAAGCTTAATGATAGCAAATACAGAACACATTTTAACGATTAAAAATATTGTGCGTTTTTTTTCTTTATTTATTCTTTTAGTGTGTATCACAAGTGAGTCTTGAATGCCTTGCTTCTCGTTCATGTTTACACAAGGGAAATGTCAATGAAGACGTACTGATGGAAACTTCGTTGTATCGATCACGATGTATAGGTCTTACCCAAAATCTAAACTTTGCGGAATAGCATTTGAAATGTTTATCAATTCATCTGCCGTATTCGGCTCCTGGGCTGAAAGCCAAACTGATAACTACCCGTGCTGTGTTGTCTAATAGTGTACCGTTTTGCTTCAAGTCATGCTTTATCGCTTCCCACTGAATACAACCCTCTGTCTCTCTGTCTGCTTCCTCCTTCTCTCTCACTTTTCTCCTCTCTCTCAGGGTCCAGTTCAACAGTGTGATGTAGTGCTATCCACGTTTT
>NC_134888.1:33059580-33064580 GCF_041734735.1 Babylonia areolata | reverse complement strand
ACTGTTCATAACTAACTGTCCCACCTGTATCAGTGAACAACACACTGTTCATAACTAACTGTCACACCTGTATCAGTGAACACCACACTGCTCATAACTAACTGTCCCACCTGTATCAGTGAACACCACACTGTTCATAACTGTCACACCTGTATCAGTGAACACCACACTGTTCATAACTAACTGTCACACCTGCATCAGTGAACACCACACTGTTCATAACTAACTGTCACACCTGTATCAGTGAACACCACACTGCTCATAACTAACTGTCACACCTGTAGCAGTGAACACCACACTGTTCATAACTAACTGTCACACCTGTATCAATGAACACCACACTGCTCATAACTAACTGTCACACCTGTATCAGTGAACACCACACTGTTCATAACTAACTGTCACACCTGTATCAGTGAACACCACACTCCTCATAACTGTCACACCTGTAGCAGTGAACACCACACTGTTCATAACTAACTGTCACACCTGTATCAATGAACACCACACTGTTCATAACTAATTGTCACACCTGTATCAGTGAACACCACACTGTTCATAACTAACTGTCACACCTGTAGCAGTGAACACCACACTGTTCATAACTAACTGTCACACCTGTATCAGTGAACACCACACTGTTCATAACTAATTGTCACACCTGTATCAGTGAACACCACACTGTTCATAACTAACTGTCACACCTGTAGCAGTGAACACCACACTGTTCATAACTAACTGTCACACCTGTATCAGTGAACACCACACTGTTCATAACTAACTGTCCCACCTGTATCAGTGAACACCACACTGTTCATAACTAACTGTCCCATCTGTATCAGTGAACACCACACTGTTCATAACTGTCACACCTGTATCAGTGAACACCACACTGTTCATAACTAACTGTCACACCTGTATCAGTGAACACCACACTGTTCATAACTTAACTGTCACACCTGTATCAGTGAACACCACACTGTTCATAACTAACTGTCACACCTGTATCAGTGAACACCACAATGTTCATAACTGTCACACCTGTAGCAGTGAACACCACACTGTTCATAACTAACTGTCACACCTGTATCAGTGAACACCACACTGTTCATAACTAACTGTCACACCTGTATCAGTGAACACCACACTGTTCATAACTAACTGTCACACCTGTATCAGTGAACACCACACTGTTCATAGCTGTCACACCTGTATCAGTGAACACCACACTGTTCATAACTGTCACACCTGTATCAGTGAACACCACACTGTTCATAACTAACTGTCACACCTGTATCAGTGAACACCACACTGTTCATAACTGTCACACCTGTATCAGTGAACACCACACTGTTCATAACTAACTGTCACACCTGTATCAGTGAACACCACACTGTTCATAACTAACTGTCACACCTGTATCAGTGAACACCACACTGTTCATAACTAACTGTCACACCTGTATCAGTGAACACCACACTGTTCATAACTAACTGTCACACCTGTATCAGTGAACACCACACTGTTCATAACTAACTGTCACACCTGTATCAGTGAACACCACACTGTTCATAACTGTCACACCTGTATCAGTGAACACCACACTGCTCATAACTAACTGTCACACCTGTATCAGTGAACACCACACTGTTCATAACTAACTGTCACACCTGTATCAGTGAACACCACACTGTTCATAACTAACTGTCCCACCTGTATCAGTGAACACCACACTGTTCATAACTAATTGTCACACCTGTATCAGTGAACACCACACTGTTCATAACTAACTGTCACACCTGTATCAGTGAACACCACACTGTTCATCACTAACTGTCCCACCTGTATCAGTGAACACCACACTGTTCATAACTGTCACACCTGTATCAGTGAACACCACACTGTTCATAACTAACTGTCACACCTGTATCAGTGAACACCACACTGTTCATAACTAACTGTCCCACCTGTATCAGTGAACACCACACTGTTCATAACTAACTGTCACACCTGTATCAGTGAACACCACACTGTTCATAACTAACTGTCACACCTGTATCAGTGAACACCACACTGCTCATAACTTAACTGCCGTACCTGTATCAGTGAACGCTTTTACTGTTGCTGGTCAAATAATTACTGTAGGTGTGTTCGCCCAGGTAGAATGACCGCACACGGCACCTCAGCTGAAATGTAGAAGAAAAAAAAAAAAAAGAAGAACAAAGAAAATAAGAACACGTAAAAGAAATATGAGAGAACGAAGAACTCAAGACAACAACAACAACAACAAAAACCAACATCTCTACGGCATCCACAAAAACCGTTCTGAACACACTAAACTGGACAACAAAATTAATTTTACTTCCCCAACTGATGCTGCTCCGTATCCTTACCACACCAACTAGCATCTTCTTCACGGTTTCAAGACATTATATTTTAAACAAAGAAGCTTCAAACTCCTGTTTGACATCCATCACACACACACACACACACACACATACACATGCACACACCCAACGCGATGGTCAGGCCATGGAAGTCCCGCCATACACGACAGTAATCAAAGAACAGTACAAGAAATGAAACGAAAATAAGCAAAAGTGGAGTGTTGGCCTAGAGGTAACGCGTCCGCCAAGAAAGCGAGAGAATCTGAGCGCACTGGTTCGAATCACACCAGCAGTTGCCAGTATTTTCTCCCCCTCCACTAGACCTTGAGTGGTGGTCTGTACGTTAGTCATCTGGACAAGACGATAAATCGAGGTCCCGTGTGCAGCGTGCATTTAGCGCACGTGAAAGAACCCGCGGCAACAATAGGGTTGTCCGTGGCAAAACTCTGTAGAAAACTCCACTTGGATAGGGAAACAAATTTGCAAGCTGGAAAATATACTCTCAAAATGGTTGGCGCTGTCAGTGCAGCGACACGCTCTCCCTGGGGGAGAGCAGCCCGAATTTCAAACATAGAAATCTGTTGTGACTTCTTCTGCGTTCACTCGTATGCACACG
The DNA here is from genome assembly GCF_041734735.1 of Babylonia areolata. Classification (NCBI taxonomy): domain Eukaryota; kingdom Metazoa; phylum Mollusca; class Gastropoda; order Neogastropoda; family Buccinidae; genus Babylonia; species Babylonia areolata. The sequence goes on along the minus strand of NC_134888.1, from coordinate 33,061,577 downwards.
AGTGGGCTTTTACGTGTATGACCGTTTTTACCCCGCCATGTAGGCAGCCATACTCCGTTTTCGGGGGTGTGCATGCTGGGTATATTCTTGTTTCCATAACCCACCGAACGCTGACATGGATTACAGGATCTTTAACGTGCGTATTTGATCTTCTGCTTGCATATACACACGACGGGGGTTCAGGCACTAGCAGGTCTGCACATACGTTGACCTGGGAGATCGTAAAAATCTCCACCCTTTACCCACCAGGCGCCGTCACCGTGATTCGAACCCGGGACCCTCAGATTGACAGTCCAACGCTTTAACCACTCGGCTATTGCACCCGTCATCTGTTGTGACAAAAAGAGTAACACGCCCACACCTACCTCCCGTCCCCCCCCTCGCCCCCCCCCCCCCCCCCCCCCCCCCCCCCCCCGGCACACACACACACACAAGGCCAGTCAGTGCCAAATGACTCACGTCCCCTGCAGGCAGCGCAGTTCTAGCGATTTGAACTGTAGTCGACAGTGCGGTGTGCACAGACGTCGCTTCAGCCAACGGGTGCCCGTTCGCGAGCCACGTGACCTCGAAACGAGCGTTGGTCTCGCGAGAGGGGGTGTGGAACGTGCACGTGAACAGGAAATCGTCATCGGGACCCGTGAGGGTCGGTGCGGCCATGACACTCGGAAGGGGTTCTGTCATAATAATAATAATAACAATATGACATTTTGATACGCCCAATCTAATGAAACAAAAGCCCTGGGCATTTACAATGAAAAATACAATGACGTATGCATACTAAAAACACACAAATACACCCCGCACGCACAAATCCTCCCGCTCCAACTGCAACCCACAAAACCCACACCCACTCCACACAAGATGTACACACACACAGTTTTCAGAGTTTTTGAAAGAAGGGCAAGAAACAGCATGACGGACAGGAAACGGAAGTGAGTTCCATGCAGAGGAAACCTGAAAAGGGAAAGTGCGTTTTCCATATGATCTGGTTCTGTAGGAGGGAATTTTTATGAGACGGTCACCACCTGATGACATTCAGAAGCTCAGAAAAGTAAGAAGGAGACATGCTGATCATAAAATTTGTAGCACAGGAGAGAGAGTTTGTACTCTATTCTTTTCTCAACAGGTAACCAGTGGAGGGAATGAAGGAGAGGAGTGATATGAGCAGATTTGGCAGAACGGAACATAAGCCGTGCAGCTTTGCCATCAAAAATAAAAACAAAACAAGGTCTGTTGAAATCGCATGAAAGAAATGTAACCGCACACAAAGAAGAAGGAGTTGTAGAAGAATACGAACAACAAGGACAAGAACAAGACGTTTCAGTTTCAACAAGTGGAGAAAGTTTATTAAAGATTAAAAAAAAAAAAGAAAGAAATTGTGGGTTGTAAGTTTCAAGTTCAATTTCAAGGAGGTGTCTAAGCGTGCAGACTGATCAGTATCAGTATCAGTATCAGTACCAGTATCAGTATCAGTAGCTCAAGGAGGCGTCACTGCGTTCGGTCAAATCCATATACGCTACACCACATCTGCCAAGCAGATGCCTGACCAGCAGCGTAACCCAACGCACTTAGTCAGGCCTTGAGAAAAAACAACAAAAACCCCCACCAACCTACTACTACTACTACATACATATATATATATATATATATATATATATATATATATATATATATATATATATATATATATATAAGGCGCAAATTCTTGATGAAGTCAACTCTAAGCGCACACAAAAAAACAACAACAACAAATCGCATGAAAGAAATGTGACCGCACACAAAGAAGAAGTTGTAGAAGAGAAGAGAGCAGATGTCTGATCTTCACAGAAACCCACCGGCTGCGCTGATGACGCCCTGGAAGCCTGCACTTCTTCTTCTTCTTCTTCTTCTTCTTCTTCTTCTGCGTTCGTGGGCTTAAACTTCCACGTTCACTCGTATATACGCGAGTGGGCTTTTACGTGTATGACCGTTTTTACCCCGCCATGTAGGCAGCCATA
>NC_134888.1:33047080-33054580 GCF_041734735.1 Babylonia areolata | reverse complement strand
AGACGGAGAAAGGGGGCGTGGGGGTCTCTCCTCTGTCTCCTCTCTGTCTTTCTGTCTCTCTCTCTCTCTCTGTCTCTCTCTCTGTCTCTCTGTCCCTCTCTGTGTGTTTCTCTCTCTGTCTCTCTCTCTCTGTTCTCTCTCCTCTGTCTCTCTCGTGTCTCGCAGTCTCTACTCTGTCTTATCTCTCTGCATCGTCTCTCTCCTCTCTGTTCTCTCTGTCTCTCTCTTGTCTCTCTCCCTGTCCTCTCTCTGGTCTCTTTCTCTCTGTCTCTCTTTCCTTTCTCTTCTCTCTGTATCTCTATCTTCTGTCTCTCTCGGTCTCTTTCCTCTGTCTTCTCTTCTGTCTCTCTCTCTCTCTGTATGTGTTTGTCTCTCTCCGTTGGTGTCTCTGTCTCTCTCTCTCTCTCAATCCCCGCTATCATTCACTCTCTATCACTCTCCTCCCCCCCCCCTCTGTCTCTTTCTCTCTCTCCCACACGCAAAACAGAAAAAAATGGAACAGAAAGGAACAAAAACACAGAATTGAAGCAAAATAAACTAATAAGAGATTTAGCGACACTTTGTCATGAGCTTATTAAAAAAAAAAAAAAGTACATGCGACAGGGGGGGTAATGTGCCTTTTTCTTTCAGTCGTTCGTCTCCAAGGTTTGGACAATACACAGAATACAAAGTACATATAATAGATATTAGAGAGAGAGAGAGAGAGAGAGAGAGAGAGAGAGAGAGAACGTTTTTATTCAAGGATTAAGATTTTAGGCATAGCCTGTTCTTCCAATCTGTCCTCGCTAATCTACATCTATTACAAATGAGACGGAGAAAGGGGGCGTGGGGGGAGAGAGAGACAGAGACAGAGAGAGACAGAGACAGAGAGAGACAGAGACAGAGGTAAACGGTACCAGGCAGAGGACAGGCCAGCTTGGCACCGGAAATGAACTCCGCGTCTTCAGTGAGGGCGGTGCTGGACAGGTTCCCGTCAGCCTGTGAGGGGAAGCACACAGCAAGGAGATAGTGTACATAACAATGTCTGTGTCACTGCGTTCACACACACACACACACACACACACACACACACACACACACACACACATGCATACACACACGCATGCACACACACACATACACACACATGCACACACACACACACACGCATGCACACAAACATACATACGCACGTACACACACAAACACACATACGGTACACACACACACACACACACACACACACACACACATACACACGCATATAAACATACGCACACATACAAATTCACACACACACAAATTCACACACACACACATGTGCGCGCGCGCGCACACACACACGCACACACACACACACACACACACACATATATATATATATATATTTTTTTTATATATATATACACATACATACACACACACACACACACACACACACACACACATCAGCACACACGTACACACACATACACAAGTACACACACGGCACACACACATCACACGCACACACACACACACGCACACACATACATACGCACACACACATTCACATACACACATACGCACACACACGCACACACACACACACACACACACACACACACACACACACACACACACACACACACACACACACACACACACACACACACACACACACACACACACACACACGCCTTGGCGAACCAACACGAAGGTGAAACAAACAATATGTGTGAATGCCAAACGACCCTGCTGACACGATGACTGGGAAGAAGAAGGCTGTTTTGGGAGAACAAAACTGAAGGGAAACGTGAGGCTCCCAATAACTGTAACACCCACATTAACCCTTTCGCTGCCATGCCAAACTCGCATTCATGCAGCAGCTAGGTAGAGGACCCATGTCACTGAAGGGTGACCAGATCATGGGTCTGTTATCCATGAACCTACTGCTCTTTATGTTCGGTGGTAGTACAGGCCGTGTTTTCTGCACATCACAGGGGGAATCCCCATTCGCAGACCAATTCTGAGTTTAGCTCTCAGACTATTATCAAATTCATTACGGACCAAGTATTGTTCTAATGTCAAGTGCATATGCTTTAGTAACATGACAATTGAGCATATAATTTTTCACTGTGGTTTGATGAAGCCTTTTGTACACGAAAGTGTGTCTTCACAAGTGACTGAGAACGTTGATGTTTTTGACTTTTTGCATTCATTATCAGTTGCTTCGCTTGTCAGTTTAACGACTTCTCTTTTACGAAGTCCTTTAAGTAATTTCCTGTAACTGTATTTAGAGTTGTTTTGTTGTTGTTGTTGTTGTTGTTGTTTAACTTCCAAATTTCACCCACATTTTTACCCTCATTTGCCCAGTTTCTCCCAACCCTCCATTCATCCACATCTCCCACCCCTTCTAACCGATAATACTCAGATGTATTCATAAATACTCTAACAAAATGTCTTCAATCACCGATATGTGTGACGGGACATTAAACAAAATTCCTCCTCCCCAGCTATTCCTAGGCAAGGCAAGGCATGGCAAGGCAAGGCAAGGAGTTTATTTCGTGTGCCCCCTAGGGGCACTGAAACATTACCCACGTTCACCATCTACACACATCCAATGAATACAAAATGAGTGATATCAAAAACAAGAAGTAGGCTCCTTCGTTCCTGGACACCATATTTTCTGTGTTTATAGCACAAGGGAATTTGGCACTCTAAGTTGGCTGGCGGTGAAAGGGTTAAATGTAAGAAAACAATAGTCACTCTCTGACATCAGTATTTGTATTTCTTTTCATCACAGCAGATTTCTTTGTGTGAAATTCGGGCTGCTCACCCCAGGGAGAGCGCGTCGCTATAATACAGCGCCACCCATTTTTTGGTATTTTTTCCTGCGTGCAGTTTCATTTGTTTTTCCTATCGAAGTGGATTTTTCTATAGAATTTTGCCAGGAACAACTCTCTTGTTGCCGTGGGCTCTTTTACGTGCGCTAAGTGCATGCTGCACACGGGACCTCGGTTTATCGTCTCATCCGAATGACTAGCGTCCAGACCACCACTCAAGGTCTAGTGGAGGGGGGGGGGGAAATATCGGCGGCCGAGCCGTGATTCGAACCAGCGCGCTCAGATTTTCTCGCTTCCTAGGCGGACGCGTTACCTCTAGGCCATCACTCCACACGAACAACAGCGATACAAGAGCGAGCAATACACCCACATCAGATGCAAGAAAGACTGGAACAAACTGGAGGAGGAGGCTGTACGTACAGGCACGCTCCGTCGCCGAATTTTCTGCAGCATTGGGCAGAGCGGCCTTGGCTGCCTCCCATGAGTAAATCAACCCCCCCACCCCATCTCACCCATCCCCCACACCCCCTCCGCCTGGTCAGTGAGACTCAGCGCTGCAACAGGACATCTTTGAGCTCAACTCGGGGTGTCCGTTGGAGCAGTTGACCCCCCCTCCCCCCACCCCCACCCCGACCCCGACCCCCAGCCCATCTTGCTAGGGAGACACAGTGCTGAACCAGGACATCTTGGAGAACAACTTGAGATCAGCTGTGTCAGTTGGAGTAGAATATAAAGTTTTCTTCAATATAGTTCTTTTATAGTTGAGTGAACTTATGTATAGTTAAGTAAATATAGATGACGACAATTCGAGCTTAAAGACAAAAATGAATAAATACATAGACTAATCAAAACCATGCGCTCCCATCACCCGTTGCGACGATAACCTGCAAAGGTTCCTGCAACATATCGTTCCAGATTCCAGATTCCAGATAGTAACTCTAACACCCAGATCAGATGCAAGAAAGCAATATAGTAACGCTAACATCCAGATTAGATGTAAGAAAACAATAGTCACTCTAATATCATCATCATCATCACCAACAACAATAACAGCGCAGGAACATTTTTAGCACAACAACAACAAAAATCCTGCACACATAATTATTGCTTTTTCTTCTTCTTCGTCTTTACCCTACTCAGTCTATATAGCCTACTTACCAACACTTCCTGAATTTTACACTTGAATTTATCACCGTTCTCAAAACCTTCAGCGGCCATGTAGACTTTCCGGCACGATTCCTTGCGTGCATCGCAGGGGCTGGGACTAACACACACACACACACACACACACACACACACACACACACACACACACACACGACATGAAGACTGGAAAACGGATGTAAAATAGAATTAAATCAAGAAATTGACCAACAAGTCAGTCAACCAGTTAGCGGATGAACTTCCTATAACTAGCAGAATGTTTTTTTCCCATCTGACTCTCTCCCTACTGGACTGAATATCTTGCTTTTGTTTACAACCCGCCCCCTCACACACCCCCCCACCCCACCCCCAACCCATTTCCCCCCCACCAGCGCGCGCCCCCTGCCCCCCCCACCGCCCCCGCATCCCCCATCTCCTGATCGCACGCTTAATCACTGGTATATCTCTTGATTTTTTTTTTTTTATCTTGTTTATTTTTTAACATAAATATGTTGTTGCTTTTTCTCTAGGTTGTGTGTCTGCTTGATCGGTTGATAATTTAATGGCGTAACTTCTTCTTGGTACTTTTTCCTTTTTGTCGGTGATGGGTTACTCGTGTTACAAGTTTTGTGTCTTTTGCTTTGATGGATATAATGCGCTGTTCCTTTGTAATCTATTATTATTATCATTATCATTATTATCATCATCATCATCATCATCATCATCATCATCATTATTATTATCATTTATATTACTACTGTTATTACTACTATTCATTATCATCACCATTATCATAATGTCTACTTCACAGGACTGCATGGCATAAAGACAGAAATACACACACACACACACACACACACACACACACACACACACACACACACACACACACACACACACACACACACACACAACAACAACAACAACCAAAGGTCGTTGCTCGATTACGGTGCTTGACACCCGGTCAAAAGTTCGTTTTGTTTCTCTTCCTCTCCCCTTTAACTTTTCACCATGCATCCCCCCCCCTCCAGCCCCCCGCCCCCCTCCCCAGCCCACCCCTTTCGCCTTCCCGTCTCATTTCCTCATCCACGCCCTCACCCCCTCACCCTCTGGCACTCTGCCTGTCTGTCCTCCACAACCACCCTCCTCCCTTTTTTTCCCACCACCACTCCAGTCCTTCACCCTTTCCCTCCTGCCCCCCCCCTCCCCCCCCGCCCCCCCACCCCACCCCTTTCGCCTTCCCGTCTCATTTCCTCATCCACCCTCTCACCCCCTCACCCTCTGGCACTCTGCCTGTCTGTCCTCCACAACCATCCTCCTCCCTTTTTTTTCCCACCACCACTCCAGTCCTTCATCTTTTCCCTCCTGCCACCCCCCCACTCCCCCACCCACCCGCCCTTCCCCAAGCACCCCCCTCCTGCACGTAAAAGAACCCACGGCAACAAAATAGTTGTCTTGGTAAAAGTTTGTCTATATATATATATCTATCTATATATATATATATATATATATATATGTGTGTGTGTGTGTGTGTGTGTGTGTGTGTGTGTGTGTGTGTGTGTGTGTGTGTGTGTGTGTGTGTGTGTGTGTGTGTGTGTGTGTGTGTGTGTGTGTGGATAGAAGTGTGTGTGTGTGTGTGTGTGTGTGTGTAGACAGATATACAGACAGATAGATAGGTAGACAGATAGATATAATTTTACCAGGGACAAGACAGATAGATAGACAGATAGATAGATATAATTTTACCAGGGACAAGATAGACAGATAGATAGATAGATAGATAGGTAGATATAATTTTACCAGGGACAAGATAGATAGGCAGATAGATAGATAGATATAATGTTACCAGGGACATCTCTGTATATTTATAAGAGTTCCACTTTGATAGAAAAAAAACAAAACCTTCTGGCGGTCAGAAACGAATGGCTGGCGAGGAACTGTAGCCACGCACTCTCTGCGTACAGAGCAGCACGAGTTTCACAGCGTAAAGGTGTTGTGACCAAAAATGCAGTACAATACAATACAATGCGATACGACACTATGCGATACGATACGACACTATACGATACTATACGACACTATACGATACGATACGACACGATACGATACGACACTATACGATACTATACGACACTATACGATACGATACGACACTATACGATACGATACGATACGACACTATACGACACTATACGATACGATACGACACTATACGATACGATACGATACGACACTATACGATACGATACGACACTATACGATACGACACTATACGATACTATACGACACTATACGATACGATACAATACGACACTATACGATACTATACGACACTATACGATACGATACGACACTATACGATACGATACGATACGACACTATACGATACGATACGATACGACACTATACGATACGATACGATACGATACGATACGATACGATACGATACGACACTATACGATACGATACGACACTATACGATACGACACTATACGATACGACACTATACGATACGATACGATACGATACGACACTATACGATACGATACGACACTATACGATACGACACTATACGATACGATACGATATGATACGATAAAACACTTCTTCTTCCTTCGTGGGCTGCAACTCCCACGTTCACTCGTTTGTACACGAGGGGGCTTTTATGTGTATGACCGTTTTACCCCGCCGTGTAGGCAGCCATACTCCGTTTCCGGGGGTGTGCATGCTGGGTATGTTTTTGTTTCCATAACCCACCGAACATTGACATGGATTAAAGGATCTTTAACGTGCGTATTTGATTTTCTGCTTGCGTATACACACGAAACGGGTTCAGGCACAAGCAGGTCTGCACACGTGTTGACCTGGGAGATCAGAAAAATCACCACCTTTTACCCACCAGGCGCTGTTACCGAGATCCGAACTCGGAACCCTAAGATTGAAAGTCCAACGCTTTAACCACTCAACTACTGCACCCGACCGATAGAAGTACAATACAGTCTATTATAATCAATGTGCAGTATAGTAGGCTATGTTTATAATTATATTCAAATAATGTTTCTTAATTCTTTCTGTTTTTACATTAAGAATACTAGTTATTACCTGCAGTGTGTGGATGTATATGTATGAAACGATGTATGTGATATTTTTTACATTTGTGTCTTCGTAATATTCGTAAAAGCTGTTGTTGACTTTTACAGTTATGGTCCCCATGTTGTTTACTTGTCTATGTTGTGATAATTCACCTGACCAAATTTCTCCAGTTGGAGATAATAAAGTTATTCTTATCTTATCTTATCTTGTCATCAGCAAGACCAGCTGGAAGTGCTCCTCACCTCAGAACCCTGGCGAGGTGCGGAGCTTGGTGAGCCACAAGCTGACAGCTGGACCCGCTGTAGCCATGGTTACAGACGCACGTGCCGTGCACGCAGCGGCCGTGACGTAGGCAGGCCGTGGTGCACACCTCGGTCACGTGACTCTTGAGGACCAGGTTACCTTGTTTCGGATTGAGAATGAAACGAACCAATGAAAGAACAGTCTTTTTTTTTTTTTT
>NC_134888.1:33024580-33042080 GCF_041734735.1 Babylonia areolata | reverse complement strand
GTATTACCTGTTCTGCTACGTGCAAGTCTAAGTATCGTCTGAAGATTCTTACGGGACAATATGGATACCTCCGTGTTGATGTTTAAAAAAAGGTCTATCACATTCTTTTCATTTCTCTGGAAGGGACTTTCTGGATCTTCATTTTTGATTGAAACTGCCACCCCCACACTGAATCCACGATGATGGTTTACAGTCCAACACACACACACCTACACACACACACACACACACACACACACACACACACACACACACACACACACACACACACACACACACACACACACACACACACACACACACACACACACACACACACACACACACACACACACACACACACCTCCTTCCCCATCTTAAAAAAAATTACAAAGACCAAAAACAAAAAACAAACAGAAAAACAACAACAACAAAAAAAGAATACAAGTAAGTAAAAAAAAAAAAAAAAACAACCCCAAAGACAATAAAAACAGAAAGAGAACAAAATCGCTGTTCTGAAAGTTTCCCTCGATGTCTCTGTCTCTGTCTCTGTCTCTGTCTCTCTCTCTCTCTCTCTCTCTCTCTCTCTCTCTCTCTCTCAGGGAAATGATGCTGCCAGCCCGATCGCACACTCTGTCCTAAGCCCGAGGCAGCCGCTCCCTCTGATTCGGGTAGAGCTCCAAAACAACTCCTAACTTACAGGTTAAAGTCTCGCTTCATATAACTTTCACTTTTTTACACACAACTCACTGCGCTGTACGGTGTGAGGAGGCTCGGGCAAGTCCATACGAGTGAAGTCCGCCTCTCTCTTGGTGGTGGACCAGCCCGTTTGGGGGGCTAGGAAAGCTGGCAGGTTGTTGGTGGGTCCGCAAGGGGAGCACTGCACAACACACACACACACACACACACACACACACACACACACACACACACACACACACACACACACACACACACACACACGAATACACAAGAGACACATTCCAACCCATTCCAACCCATTCACGGCACAGCACAGCAGAGCATAGTACAGCACAGCACAAAGCAACACAACACAACACAACCCACACTACACGACACAGCACAACACAACATGACACAATACAACACAAACACAAACACAACGCAACACAACACAACCAAACCCACACAACACAACACAACCAAACCCACACAACACAACACAACCAAACCAATACAACAAACACAACCAAACCCACACAACACAGTACAACACAGCACAAACAACACAACACAACACATCACAACCAAACTCACACAACACAAAACAAAACAACACAACACAAACACAGAACACAACCAAACCCACACAACACAAACACACCACAACATAACACAAATGCAAACACAACACAAACACAAACACAACACAACACAAACACAAATACAACACAACACAAACACAAATACAACACAACACAAATACAACACAAACACAACACAAATACAAACACAACACAAACACAAACATAACACAAATACAAACACAACACAAACACAACACAAATACAAACACAACACAAACACAACACAAACACAACACAAATACAAACACAACACAAACACAACACAAACACAAACACAACACAAACACAACACAAATACAAACACAACACAAACACAACCACAAACACAACACAAATACAAACACAACACAAACACAACACAAACACAACACAAATACAAACACAACACAAACACAACACAAACACAACCACAAACACAACAAAAACACAACACAACACGGCTCACCCTCTGCGCGTGCTTCAGGTCCGCTGCCACGGAGCAGTTGATCCGCGGGGCCCCAGTCACCCCATCGTCACACTGGCAGTAGTGAGGGACCTGTGTGTGCGTGGGCACGGTGGGTGGGAGGGTGTGGAACAGACTCTCCGTCGTGTTGTGTCTGGACGGAGACAAAAAGAGGCCGAGTGCGAAAGGTCAGGGGGCGGGTGGCTGTGTGTGTGTGGGTGTTGGGGGGTGGGGGGCGAAGTGTTGAGGAGGGGGTGGGGGAGGGGCCAGTGGGGGCGGAGTGGGGAGGCGAAGTCGTGCTGGGGATAGCATCGTTCTGAAAGTGGCGGGACCAGAAGAAAAGGAGGTGGTGGTTCAGTTCAGTTGAGTTCAGTTATTCAAAGAGGCGTCACTACTGCAGCGTTCGGACAAAGCCATATACGCCACACCACGTCCGCTAGGCTGAGCTAGCCTGACCAACAAGCGTAGCATAACCCAACGCGCCTAGTCAGGCCTTCAGTGCTTATGTATTTGTGGATACCTACCACAGTTCCCTGCTTCCCTGCTTCCATGCCTTCCTCAACTTCTTCGCAGGGAACAGCAAAAGAGCCTATAGCACCCTCAAGACCCTCACCAAGACTAGCCAGCCAAGATCAGCTGTCATCGAAGATAAGGATGGCAAGCTACTGACAGATAGCGAAGAAGTCCTGAAGAGGTGGACAGAATACTGTGACGGCCTCTACAACTACCAGCTCAATCCAGACTCATCCATATTGCAGGACAACCCACGATCCACAGACTGTGAGGGAAATCTCCAAGTATTGAAGGAGGAGGTTGAGGCTGCAATACAGAGTCTGAAGCCAGAGAAATCCCCAGGAGTGGACAACGTCCCATCTGAGCTTTTGAAGTACGGAGGGAAGGAGTCCACAGAAGCACTAACAATGCTATGTCAGAAGATCTGGACAGAAAAGAAGTGGCCAACAGAATGGACCCAATCGCTGGTGATTCCTCTACCCAAGAAGGGCAACCTCAAGCAGTGTAAAAATTACAGGACTGTAAGTCTGATTAGCCACCCAAGCAAAGTCATGCTCCGCATCATCCTCAACCGATTGAAATCCAAGGCTGAGGAGCTGCTATCAGAAGAACTAGCAGGCTTTAGAAAAGGGCGGAGCACTGTCGAACAAATATTCAACTGTCGAGTCCTCATTGAAAAACATCTACAACACCAAAAGGACATCTTTCACAACTTCATCGACTTCAAGAAGGCATTCGATCGGGTGTGGCACAGCGGCATCTGGCAAGTACTGAGAGCAGAGGTCAAGGCCAGGCAGGAGTCAGAGTGTAAAGGTTAGGGCCGGAAAGGGATACTATGAATGGATTAAGCAACCAAGGCACACATACACACATACATGTATATATGTATATGTATATCTATCTATCTATCTAAAAAAACAACAACATACAGATGGATACAGAAATACGTATACCTACGAACCCCGTACCTATCTAAATATATACATGTAGATACATACATGCATACACACATACATATTCCTACCAACCTCATAGATAGATGGACAGACAGACACATATATATAAACATGCAGACATGCCTACATACATATACCTACGAACCTCCAAGACTCCTCGAAACTGGCAGGCACACATATGCTCTTGCCGGCGCAAGGGTTCTTCTCAACGGTGCCGTTGCTGTGGGTGAACTCGTTGTCCGCTCGGCCGTCGGGGGTGCCGCAGATGCCTCTGCCGTGGCCGCTGGTGCCGTCTGAAGCGGGAACCGTCAGGTAGACGTTGTGATAGAAGGAGCCCACGTCCATCTTCACCTCCCGTCCTGAGGGCAGGTACACCTGAGGAGGGGGGGGAGAGAGAGAGAGAGAGAGAGAGAGAGAGGAGAGAGAGAAACGTGAAACGTGAAAGTCATTTATTGTCCACATAGCAATACAGCCCTCAGGACAAGGGGGATATCATATTAAGCATATTGTTGCACCTCTTGAATGGTTCTAACATCAATCACACACACACACACACACACACACACACACACACACACACACACACATACACACACACGCGCGCGCGCAAAATACATACCTAATAATGCACGCACTCACGTGCGTACAGATACATACATGAAACGTGCGGTTAAATGTTGATCATCATTGGATTAGTTGTCATTTTCTTCCATTATCTTTTTTCTCACAAGCATTGCTTCTGCTATGAACCTTGCTAGAGCTTTCAAAGAGTTTTCATTGTCATTCGAAATAATACTCACAACATGATTGTGACTCGGATTACCAAAGAAAGAATTTATCATACTACAGGTTTTTTTTTCGTTTATCGTCGTATGCGGTACAATGAAAAAGAAAGGAGAGAGAGACAGAGAGGAGGGGAGGAGGAGGAGGTTTCGTGAGTTTTGTTTGTTTGTTAAGTGTGTGGGTTGAGGGGTGGAGGAAAGGAAGTACCGACGAGAGAGAGAGAGAGAGAGAGAGAGAGAGAGAGAGAGAGAGAGAGAGAGAGAGAGAGAGAGAGAGAGAGAGAGAGAGAGAGAGAGAGAGAGAGAGAGAGAGAGAGAGAGAGAGAGAGAGAAGATGGAGAATAAGAATACGAATATGGATGCAAGCGTTTTACTTATCAGGCCTTTTCGGCCCGTATCAAGAGATGTTTAGTTGTTACATTTGCTATCAATCGGTTCCAGACACGTGAAATGTTTTGGCAACGACAACAATATACCAATCAAACACTCAAGTAAGGCACTTAAGCAAAACTACTGAAAGCATACTTACACAGAGAGAGAGAGAGGGAACACTGAATACTCAAATGTTTAATGTCATTAGCTGTAAAGCTCTAGTGACATAGTAGGAACAAATCAGAACAAAAATGGTGCAAAACAAATTAAATGGAACAGAAAGGAAAAACATAAACAAAGTAAACTAAACTACTAAGGGACAAGCGGCACTTTGGTACTTTGTCATTTGCTCGAAAAGTCCATGTGGCAGGCGGGTACTGTCCCCGCCCCTCCCCCCCCACGCCCCCCCCCCCCCTCCCCCCGAAGTTGTTCCTCTCCAAGGTTTGAACAGTACGCAGGAAACAAAGTACATATAATCCGTATACTAATTATTTAATTAAGCATGTGACATCAACACACATCATATCAATACGAACACGAACACATAACAAAGTACATATAAAACATATAATGATTATCTAAGCATGTGACACCGAAACACGCCATATCAATACGAACACATCATAAAAATACATTGTCGAAATTGACCATCCAAATGTAACCGTCCCTTTTTGTCTATGCCTTTTTTTCCCTCATAGAACCCATTCTAAGTTTTTAATTGATTAGTGAGTATTTGGACCGATAGTAGACGTTTTACGTATATTTACTGCCTCGGACACATATTTTGCTAGTGAGAGTATCATGTCTTCATTTTCTGTTATCAGTATGAACGAACAAATCTTTTCTCGAGACTGGAGCTGTATTGAAAAGGGTACAGATTTTTCGCAATTCTTCGTATCCTTTGCAGTTAAATATGAAATGGTTTTCATCTTCTGGGCTTTCACCACACATTGGGCAAGGGGATGTCGCTACATCTGAATCGAACCATCTTCTGTTGGCATTCAGTCCAAGTGCTCTCAATCTGAGCCTCGCAAAACAGATTCTATGCCACTTGTTTGTTACGATCTTGATATATTTTTCTGTTGAGAGAGAGAGAGAGAGAGAGAGAGAGAGAGAGAGAGAGAGAACACTGAACACTGAACACTGGACACTGGACACTGAAATGAACATCGTGAATTAGCAACAGCAACAACCGCCGTGAGATACACTTCAATGACAACAAAATTCATTGCTGATGAACTGACAGTAAGATTTGACATTGATTTTCCTAAAAGAGCTAAAGCCATTTCATCACAAGAAACAGTTGCAACTTACGTTTCAAATTTGTTAAAAGAATCTGATGTCAGAAAAGAATCTGATGACAGAAAAATATCAGAATCATCTCCATATATTTACAGATGGATGACAAAAATGCTGGTGCGGCTTTCTATATTCCTGCCTTTTAAGTTGAAAAATCTTACTTTATTGGAAAACATATTTCCATAGTCACAGCTGTGCTAATTGCTATTATACAAGCTCTGAACTACTTAGTGAGCCATCAAATAGTTTTCTCGAAAATAGCATTCTTGGCTGATTCCAAATCAGTACTTTATGCTCTAGAATTATGTAGCCTTGAAACAAGACCTCACTTAGTTATTGAGGCAAATCATTTGGTACATTGTTTGAGGATTAAAGGGACTGAGGTCAGTTTTTGTTGGGTGCCTTCTCATGTGGGCATTCATGGCAATGAAACTACTGATAAAGCAGCTAAAAGAGGAGCACAAGATTCAGAAAAAACGACAAAAATACATGTCCGTCTTTCCGTAAAAGAGGCATACACTGTGTTGGAAAAATCAGCATGGGGTCGATTTCATAACCGATGGAAGGAAAAGTTTTTAAAACATATATGGACATTATTCCCCGAGAATATTATTAAAGAAAAGATACCGAATCCATCAGCTTGCTATACAAGATTAATAACCTCTGCTTTCTTCCGTATAAAACTTGATGCGCTGAAGACAAAGTATAGTAAAAATGTTACATGCATCTGTGGTAAGCAGTTCAGCTTGCAACATTGTTTGTTTCACTGTCAGCAGTTTCTTCTTGCCCAAGTACTTCAAAGAGAATAACTATTCTGCAGATGATTTTTGGAAAGTTATTTCTGACGAGGTTCTTATGGTCGAACTTTCACAGGCATTAGTGCATAGCCTTATTTCTACATTCCTTTAATGTACTTCAGAAATGTGTTAATGCTTACTGATTATTTTTATCATTATTGAATTGTTATTGTTAAATGTAATTGCATGTAAGTTATGCATTTTTGGGTATTTTTCTACCTTCTCTGTTTTCCTTTTCCCTCTCCCCTCCCCCCCCTCCTCACCTCTAATCGTCTAATATCACTGATAATGAAAAGACGCTAAACTAAAGAACGAACTGAAATGTTTACTGTCCGGCACTAGCTGTAAAGTTCTAGTGACATAGTAGGTACTAATCAGAAGAAAATGGTGCAAAACAGATCAAATGGAACAGAAAGGAAAAAACAGAACTGGGAGAGAAGGATCGAGGAAGAGTGGACAGTGTCAGAAAGTGTGCAAGAGGTGAGGTGGAATCAGGTGAAAAATGGATGAAGTAGTTTGTTGTCGTTGTTGGGGTTTTTTTGTGTTTTTTTGTGTTTTTGAGACGATGATTTATAGTTCAGTGGGACAATGTGTAACTACTTTGGGTAGTTAGTTGAGACAGCATTTTCTGAGACGATGATTTATAGTTCAGTGTACAATGTGTAACTACTTTGGGTAGTTAGTTGAGACAGTATTTTCTGAGACGATGATTTGTAGTTCAGTGGACAATGTGTAACTACTTTGGGTAGTTAGCTGAGACAGCATTTTCTGAGACGATTTGTAGTTCAGTGGGAAATGTGTAACTACTTTGGGTAGTTAGCTGAGACAGCATTTTCTGAGACGATGATTGTAGTTCAGTGGGAAATGTGTAACTACTTTGGGTAGTTAGCTGAGACAGCATTTTCTGAGACGATGATTTGTAGTTCAGTGGACAATGTGTAACTACTTTGGGTAGTTAGTTGAAACAGCATTTTTGAGACGATGATTTATAGTTCAGTGGACAATGTGTAACTACTTTGGGTAGTTAGCTGAGACAGCATTTTCTGAGACGATGATTTGTAGTTCAGTGGACAATGTGTAACTACTTTGGGTAGTTGGTTGAAACAGCATTTTTGAGACGATGATTTGTAGTTCAGTGGACAATGTGTAACTACTTTGGGTAGTTGGTTGAAACAGCATTTTTGAGACGATGATTTATAGTTCAGTGGGAAATGTGTAACTACTTTGGGTAGTTAGTTGAGACAGTATTTTCTGAGACGATGATTTGCAGTTCAGTGGAAAATGTGTACCTACTTCGGGTAGTTAGTTGAGACAGCATTTCTTGAGACGATGAATTATAGTTCAGTGGAAATTGTGTAACTACTTTGGGTAGTTGGTTGAAACAGCATTTTTGAGACGATGATTTATAGTTCAGTGGGAAATGTGTAATTTCAAACGCGGATATCACGGGACTGAGTTGGTGCAGGTCTATTCATGTGGTATTTGGGTATCGGGAGGTCGAAAACTATACAAGAAAGATACACCATAACTCTGAACTGCCTGTGGCCGACTGACCATGATGTGCTTGCCGTCGTTGGAGCGCTCAATGACCGTGCCTTCCCTTAGTGGCTGGGAGGTCTCCACCACGGGCGCGTGCTTCATGTCGCCACAGTTGTTGATGTGGATCACGTCGTTGTGCTCCTTGACCAGTAGACCGCACTGACAGGCCACCCGTCTGTTGCACACGTAAGTCCGTGACTGGACCTTGACACAGAAGGAAGTATCAGTATCAGTATCAGTAGCTCAAGGAGCCGTTACTGCGTTCGGTCAAATCCATATACGCTACACCACATCTTAACCCAACGCGCTTAGTCAGGCCTTGAGAGAAAAAAACAAAAACAGAAAAAACAAACAACAAAAACACAATAAAATAAAATAGCAATAATAATAAAATTAGAAAATAAAATAAATTAAATTTTAAAAAAAAATTTTTTATAAATAAATAAATATGTTTTAATAAAAAAAATAATAAAGAAAGAAAGAAAGAAAGAAAAATAGATAAATACATAAAAATACTACTACTACTACTACTACTACTACTAATAATAATAATATTTATAAGGAGCAAAATCTTGATGAAGTCTACTTAATGCGCACAAAAAAAGGAAGGAAGGAAGGAAAGAGAGACGGGTACAAGTTGCTTTCGTTTGAATTGATTCCTTTCCATTTTCCTTTCTTTATTTGTTTCTCAAGGCCTGACAAGGTGCGTTGGGTTACGCTGCTGGTCAGTCGCGGCACCTGCTTAGCAGAAGTGCTGTAGCGTATATGGATTTGTCCGAACGCATTGACGACTTCTTTGAGCTACTGATACTGATACTTATTTAGTTACTTATTTAAGCATTGTTTTGATTTTGTTCATATTTCTTTTTTTTTTCTTTTTTTTATGAACTAGAAACATCCTCGCAAGTTCATTGTTGCTGTAATACTCTACAGTAGCTTAATGTGTTAATGGTGTATTTCGACTACAGTCATATATACGTATAAACTGTGCAAAATTCTGATAATGATGAGGATGGTAGTTCAATATGGGTAATATAACCTTCAATGCAAGGACCCCCCCCCCCCCCCAAAAAAAAAGGAAAGAAAACAGAAAACAAAAACTCCTGTATGAAAATCGAGGCGTAGTAATAAAAGGTAAGCACATCACAAGACAACAGACACAATCATTTATTAACGAGAGTAATAAAAGGTAAGCCCATCAAAGACAACACACACAATTATTCATTAACGAGGGTGATAAAAGGTAAGCACCTCACAAGGCAAAAAGACACAATCATTTTTCAACGAGGGTGATAAAAGGTAAGCACCTCACAAGGCAAAAAGACACAATGATTTATTAACGAGGGTAATAAAAGGTAAGCACATCACAAGATAACAGACACAATCATTTATTAACGAGGGTGATAAAAGGTAAGCACCTCACAAGAACAGACAATGATTTATTAACGAGGGTAATAAAAGGTAAGTACATCACAAGATAACAGACACAATTATTTAGTAACGAGGGTAATAAAAGGTAAGCACATCACAAGATAACAGACACAATCATTTATTAACGAGGGTGATAAAAAGTAAGCACATCACAAGATAACAGACACAATTATTTAGTAACGAGGGTGATAAAAGGTAAGCAAATCACAAGATAACAGACACAATTATTTAGTAACGAGAGTAATAAAAGGTAAGCACATCACAAGATAACAGACACAATTATTTAGTAACGAGAGTAATAAAAGGTAAGCACATCACAAGATAACAGACACAATTATTTAGTAACGAGGGTAATAAAAGGTAAGCACCTCACAAGAACAGACAATGATTTATTAACGAGGGTAATAAAAGGTAAGTACATCACAAGATAACAGACACAATTATTTAGTAACGAGGGTAATAAAAGGTAAGCACCTCACAAGAACAGACAATGATTTATTAACGAGGGTAATAAAAGGTAAGCCCATCACAAGATAACAGACACAATCATTTATTAACGAGGGTGATAAAAAATAAGCACATCACAAGATAACAGGCACAATTATTTAGTAACGAGGGTGATAAAAGATAAGCACGTCACAAGACAACAGACACAATTATTTAGTAACGAGAGTAATAAAAGGTAAGCACATCACAAGATAACAGACACAATCATTTAGTAACGAGGGTGATAACAAATAAGCACATCACAAGATAACAGACACAATTATTTATTAACGAGGGTGATAAAAGGTAAGCACCTCACAAGGCAAAAAGACACAATCATTTTTCAACGAGGGTGATAAAAGGTAAGCACCTCACAAGGCAAAAAGACACAATGATTTATTAACGAGGGTAATAAAAGGTAAGCACATCACAAGATAACAGACACAATCATTTATTAACGAGGGTGATAAAAGGTAAGCACCTCACAAGAACAGACAATGATTTATTAACGAGGGTAATAAAAGGTAAGTACATCACAAGATAACAGACACAATTATTTAGTAACGAGGGTAATAAAAGGTAAGCCCATCACAAGATAACAGACACAATCATTTATTAACGAGGGTGATAAAAAATAAGCACATCACAAGATAACAGACACAATTATTTAGTAACGAGGGTGATAAAAAGTAAGCACATCACAAGATAACAGACACAATCATTTATTAACGAGGGTGATAAAAGGTAAGCACATCACAAGATAACAGACACAATCATTTATTAACGAGGGTGATAAAAAATAAGCACATCACAAGATAACAGACACAATTATTTAGTAACGAGGGTGATAAAAGATAAGCACGTCACAAGACAACAGACAAAATTATTTAGTAACGAGGATGATAAAAGGTAAGCACCTCACAAGATAACAGACACAATTATTTAGTAACGATGGTAATAAAAGGTAAGCCCATCACAAGATAACAGACACAATCATTTAGTAACGAGGGTGATAACAAATAAGCACATCACAAGATAACAGACACAATTATTTAGTAACAAGGGTGATAAAAGGTAAGCACGTCACAAGACAACAGACAAAATTATTTAGTAACGAGGGTAATAAAAGGTAAGCACCTCACAAGATAACAGACACAATTATCTATCAACAAGTCACAATAAACAATAAGCACGGTACAAGGCACAGTTTTGAAAATCAGTGTGATTATAAATACGAGGCGCATACTACTACTACTACTACTACTACTACTACTACTACTACTAATAATAATAATAATATTTATAAGGAGCAAAATCTTGATGAAGTCTACTTAATGCGCACAAAAAAAGGAAGGAAGGAAGGAAAGAGAGACGGGTACAAGTTGCTTTCGTTTGAATTGATTCCTTTCCATTTTCCTTTCTTTATTTGTTTCTCAAGGCCTGACAATGTGCGTTGGGTTACGCTGCTGGTCAGTCGCGGCACCTGCTTAGCAGAAGTGCTGTAGCGTATATGGATTTGTCCGAACGCATTGACGACTTCTTTGAGCTACTGATACTGATACTTATTTAGTTACTTATTTAAGCATTGTTTTGATTTTGTTCATATTTCTTTTTTTTTTTCTTTTTTTTTATGAACTAGAAACATCCTCGCAAGTTCATTGTTGCTGTAATACTCTACAGTAGCTTAATGTGTTAATGGTGTATTTCGACTACAGTCATATATACGTATAAACTGTGCAAAATTCTGATAATGATGAGGATGGTAGTTCAATATGGGGTAATATAACCTTCAATGCAAGGACCCCCCCCCCCCCCCCCAAAAAAAAGGAAAGAAAACAGAAAACAAAAACTCCTGTATGAAAATCGAGGCGTAGTAATAAAAGGTAAGCACATCACAAGACAACAGACACAATCATTTATTAACGAGGGTAATAAAAGGTAAGCAAGCCACAATACAACAGACACAATGATTTATTAACGAGAGTAATAAAAGGTAAGCCCATCACAAGACAACACACACAATTATTTATTAACGAGGGTAATAAAAGGTAAGCCCATCAAAAGACAACACACACAATGACGTATTAACGAGGGTGATAAAAGGTAAGCACCTCACAAGGCAAAAAGACACAATGATTTATTAATGAGGGTAAAGAAAGGTAATCACATCACAAGACAACAGACACAATCATTTATTAACGAGGGTGATAAAAGGTAAGCACCTCACAAGAACAGACAATGATTTATTAACGAGGGTAATAAAAGGTAAGCCCATCACAAGATAACAGACACAATCATTTAGTAACGAGGGTGATAACAAATAAGCACATCACAAGATAACAGACACAATTATTTAGTAACGAGGGTAATAAAAGGTAAGCACGTCACAAGACAACAGACAAAATTATTTAGTAACGAGGGTAATAAAAGGTAAGCACATCACAAGACAACAGACACAATTATCTATCAACAAGTCACAATAAACAATAAGCACGGTACAAGACACAGTTTTGAAAATCAGTGTGATTATAAATACGAGGCGCAATAAAAGATAAGTAAATTACTGTACGAAGGACACAATTCTTTATCAACCAGATGAATATAAGATAGGCAAGTGGTAAGACAAAGGAAAAATTATCTATTCATGAGACGAGGGTTAATAAAAGATAAGAAAGTTATCTGGTAAAAGACACAGTTCTTTATTCACAATGCATGACAAGACAGAAATAAATGATGGACTGACAAAATTGCAGAATGAGCAGGAAAGCCATAAGCCGATAACCCAAGGGCTTGGACACAAAACTGACAGACCTGACGGAATCTGAAGAAAAGTTCTTCTGGACGGCGCCTCCATTACTCTTCACAATGAGACAGGTTAGAAGAAGAAGAAGAAGATGATGATGATGAGGAGGAGGAGGAGGAGGAGGAGGAGGAAGAAGAAGAAGAAGAAGAAGAAGAAGATTGATTGAATCTTTAATGGGTAAAGAATCAGGCAAAATAAAGGCCTTTTCACAATTCTGCCCATTTAACGACACAAAACAAAAATAAAGAACGACACAAAACATAAAAATAAAGAAATAAATTAAAACAAAATAAGATAATAAGAACGATGAATAAGAATAGTAACTGGAATAGTCGATTAAAGGTAACAAAACGATGAAAACTGGAACAATTGGTAGATTGAAGATCAGTATACTCCATTTCATGCGTTCCATTTGAAGATCAGTATATTCCATTTCATGCGTTCCATTTGAAGATCAGTATATTCCAGTAAGCTCCTTTTCATGGTTTGATTACGACAGGTGGTTGTGACTCAAGAAATCAAGCCTACCTCAAAGTCGTCCGTGTCAGTTTTATACATAGTGAAGTCCCCAGCATCAAATAAATGATATCGCCTGCAACAAAAATACTGAAAAATGAACCTGTGTGTGTGTGTGTGTGTGTGTGTGTGTGTGTGTGTGTGTGTGTGTGTGTGTGTGTGTGTGTGTGTGTGTGTGTGCGCGCGCGCGCGCGCGCGTCTCTCTCTCTCTCTCTCTTAGAAAAAGATTCATCCCTTCAAAGTATTATAGCAGACCAACCTTTTTCAGACTATCAGTATTAATGTCTTGCAGAAATTAATCTGCTATCAAGAACTTCACAGTTTTTCTGTATAATTCGTTTCAGAGAAGAGCCATTATGAGCTGATACTACGATAATGTTCAAAGATATATTTATAATATTCACGAATTACATGTACTTTTTTTTCTTTTTTCTTTTTTTCTTTTTTTTGTGCACATCGTTTTCTAAAATACTTTCTATTTATGTATACCCCGTTCAAATGAGGTCTTAGCCTTTCTTGAATAAAACATCGTTATCGTTATCTCCCTCTCTCTCTCTCTCTCCGTCCCTCTCTCAGACAGACAGACAGACTGACAACTTGACGAATAGACAGCTAAAGCGGCAGACAGACAGACAGCTAAAGCGGCAGACAGACAGACAGCTTGACAGACAGCTAAAGCGGTAGACAGACAGACAGCTAAAGCGGCAGACAGACAGCTTGACAGACAGCTAAAGCGGCAGACATACAGACAGCTAAAGCGGCAGACAGACAGCTTGACAGACAGCTAAAGCGGCAGACATACAGACAGCTAAAGCGGCAGACAGACAGACAGCTTGACAGACAGCTAAAGCGGCAGACAGACAGACAGCTAAAGCGGCAGACAGACAGTTTGACAGACAGCTAAAGCGGCAGACAGACAGCTTGACAGACAGCTAAAGCGGCAGACAGACAGACAGCTAAAGCGGCAGACAGACAGCTTGACAGACAGCTAAAGCGGCAGACAGACAGACAGCTTGACAGACAGCTAAAGCGGCAGACAGACAGACAGCTTGACAAACAGTAAAGCGGCAGACAGAGAGAGACAGCTAAAGCGGCAGACAGACAGACAGCTTGACAGACAGCTAAAACGGCAGACAGACAGACAGCTTGACAGACAGCTAAAACGGCAGACAGACAGACAGCTTGACAGACAGCTAAAACGGCAGACAGATAGACAGCTTGACAGACAGCTAAAGCGGCAGACAGACAGACAGCTTGACAGACAGCTAAAGCGGCAGACAGACAGACAGCTTGACAGACAGCTAAAGCGGCAGACAGACAGACAGCTAAAGCGGCAGACAGACAGACAGCTTGACAGACAGCTAAAGCGGCAGACAGACAGCTTGACAGACAGCTAAAGCGGCAGACAGACAGACAGACAGCTAAAGCAGCAGACAGACAGACAGCTAAAGCGGCAGACAGACAGCTAAAGCGGCAGACAGACAGACAGCTTGACAGACAGACAGCTTGACAGACAGACAGCTAAAGCGGCAGACAGACAGACAGACAGCTAAAGCGACAGACAGACAGACAGACAGCTAAAGCGACAGACAGACAGACAGCTTGAGAGACAGACAGACAGACAGCTAAAGCGGCAGACAGACAGACAGACAGCTAAAGCGACAGACAGACAGCTAAAGCGGCAGACAGACAGACAGCTTGACAGACAGCTAAAGCGGCATACAGACAGACAGACAGACAGGTAAAGTGGCAGACAGACAGACAGACCGACTCACTCTCCACTGAATCCTGTGATGTGGGGGTCCCCGGTCCAAGAGCACTTGAGAGGGCGGGACTGTTTCACGTTGACCTGCACCACCGAAAGGCCAGATACTGAATGCTGCTGCTGCTGCTGCTACTGCTGCTGCTGCTACTACTACTACTGCTGCTGCTACTACTACTACTACTGCAGCTACTACTGCTGCTGCAGCTACTACTGCTGCTACTAATGCTGCTACTACTACTGCAGCTACTACTGCTGCTGCTGTTACTTCTGTAGCTACTACTGCTGCTGTTGCTGCTACTACTGCTGCTACTGCTTCTACTGCTGCTACTGCTTCTACTGCTGCTGATGCTGTTGCTACTACTGCTGCTGCTACTACTGCTACTACTACTGTTGCTGCTACTGCTGCTACTACTACTACTACTCCTACTGCTGCTGCTGCTCCTCCTCCTACTACTATTATTACTACTGCTACTGATGCCACTGATAAGAAGAATAAGAATAATTATAATGATAAAGATAATAATAATTTTGTACAAAAGAAAAGGGTTAAAATGCAGCTTCTTTGGGTCGCCGTTGTGGTGGTGGTGAACTTGTTGTTTATTGACTCACTTGTGTAAACAAAGTGAGTCTATGTTTTAACCCGGTGTTCGGTTGTCTGTGTGTGTGTGTGTGTGTGTGTGTGTGTGTCCGTGGTAAACTTTAACATTGACATTTTCTCTGCAAATACTTTGTCAGTTGACACCAAATTAGGCATAAAAATAGGAAAAATTCAATTCTTTCCAGTCATCTTGTTTAAAACAATATTGCACCGCTGGGATGGGCACAAAAAAATTTAAAAAATGAAGCCTAATTATATGCAAACTGCATTTACTGTTATATTTATATTTTTTGTATTCTCTAAACTTGGCACTTTGACCTCTTATTCTGACACAACAACAAGAGGAGTCATTATTATCATTTTTTGTTCAAACAGGAACTTCTTTTGCTAAGCATGGAATTTTTATTTATTTTGCAAACGTTTTGGTGCAGATAGTGAAAAAGGGAAATTACTCTGTAATTAATGCTAGGGCCGTAATTTATCACAAGTGAGTCTTGAAGGCCTTGCCTCTCTTGTTTATGTTACTGATTTTCTTCTTGATGTTCGATGTTGTTATTGTTGTTTTTGTTGCTAGTTGTTGTTGTTGTTGTCGTTGTTGTCGCGAGCAGGTGTTGTCGTTGTTGGCGATGTTGATTTGTCGGTTCTACTCGTTACTGGTTTTGTTGCTGTTTGTTGACTCACTTGTGTAAACAAAGTTTCGGTGTTCGGTTGTCTGTGTGTGTGTGTGTGTGTGTGTGTGTGTGGCCGTGTGTCTGTGTGTCCGTGGTAAACTTTAACATTGATATTTTCTCTGCAAATACTTTGTCAGTTGACACCAAATTTGGCATAAAAATAGGAAAAATTCAGTTCTTTCCAGTCATCTTGTTTAAAACAATATTGCACCGCTGGGATGGGCACACAAAAAAAAGAAAAAAGAAAAAAAAAAAGAAGCCTAATTATATGCAAACTGCATTCACTGTTATTTTTATATTTTTTGTATTCTCTAAACTTGGCACTTTGACCTCTTATTCTGACACAACAACAAGAGGAGTCATTATTATCATTTTTTGCTCAAACAGGAACTTCTTTTGCTGAGCATGGAATTTTTTATTTATTTTGCAAACGTTTTGGTGCAGATAGTAAAAAAGGGAAATTACTCTGTAATTAATGCGAAGGGACTTAATTTATCACAAGTGAGTCTTGAAGGCCTTGCCTCTCTTGTTCATGATGATGATGATGATGATGATGATGATGATGCCTCTGCTGATTTTTTTGTTATCATGGATTGGGTGGTGGTGGTGGTTCGGGGGGGCGGGGGGGGGGGGATGTGCGGAAGGGGTGGAGTAGTGAAGAGGAGGGGTAGTGGTGGTTGCGGTAGGTGGTAAGGGTAGGGGGTGGTGAGGGGTGGGGGTAAGTTAGGGTAGAGGGTACAAAGAAACTGACACGACTGTACGATTCCGTCTCATCAAAGGAAGCGTTGAACGGTAATTTAAAAAAAACAAAAACAAAAAAACAAATTAACTTGTGAGTGGGTGACTGAAAAACCGGATTGAATGATACAGAAAACGAATGATGAGCGTCTAATGGCAGCTGTAAGTCGGCTCTACCCAGGTAGGCAGCGTGTTGCGCAAATCTTGTAAAGCGCTTAGAGCTTGCTTTGTGACCGAGGATAGACGCTTATAAGTATTCATATCATATCAAATTATATCATAGTATGTCATATCATATCATATCATAATTATATCATAGTATATCATATCATATCACATCATATTTATCATACCATATTATATATACCATATTATATAATATATATAATGATGTGGATACTTATACAACGCCTATCCTCGGTCGGAGACCCAAACTCCAAGCGCTTTACAAACACGGGCTCATTTTTTTTACACAACAGGCTGCC